>NC_087554.1:12398340-12570840 GCF_036250125.1 Pseudopipra pipra
AAAAGGTTTAAATACGTGTTCACATGGTCATGTACATTATTCTGTGTATATTTAACGTTTCACCTTGGATCTAGAAAATGAGCCCATAGTCATATATAATACAAAGGGGACAGATTTTAAGAGGAAAACTTCATAAAATTGCAGTATCGTTTTAAAGCTGGAACTACCATCAGCAGAAATGTGTCACTTTGCTTTAGCTGACGCCTTTGTGGTCCATCATCTCAAAGAAAACACTGCTGGGCCTTGGAAATAATCTGTCTGAAGCAGTTATTTACCCACTAATGTGTTAGGATAGCTGAAAAATAGTGATGGTGATATTCTTTTAGGTAGAGCTGATCTGTGATAGGAAATGAGATGCCAACCAAACTACGTCATTCAAGTCTTTGCAGCAATTCTTTCTTGCCTACACTGATCAGCAATGAACTGACTACACTGGCTGTTAAGACAGCAGTACTAGAAATTGTGACTAAGTCTCTGCTGAGATCAGGGAGTCATGATAGCCACTCCTCTATTTTGGGTATGTGTGGGCTAAGTTTGTTTAGGAGATTTTCTTTCCAATCAGCTCTAAAAGTTCTTTGGAAAAGAGAAATACAATAAGAGGCTCTAAAATTATCATAAGGATTGGAAAGCATAAGGATTGGAAAGCAAACAAACCAGGCTCTCACAAAAATACCAAGTTTGAAGACTTCAGAAATAATATTCTAGTCTTACTGAAGTCAGCAATAATTTTGTATTTTCAGAATTGACAAACTAATATGCCATTCAGACTTGGGTTTGAAAACTCATTTTGGATCTAATTTTTTTTTCTTAAATGTTACCATATTTAACTGCAGTTCTGAATCACTGCATGCTCTGTGCTTGTCAGAGAAATGCTAGGTGTCACATTTAGTTCCTAATGAAACTCTTGTATGTGTTTGTGTGTAGCCTGCAGTTTTACATTCTGTCCAGAGGTGGAAGCTGCTTGCTTTGACAAGGTCAGGTTGGGAAGGAGGCCACATTCCCTGAATAAGAAAGCCAGGAGGCCAGAGCATTCCATTTCATTAGACAGCCCAGGACTCTTACAGAAAAGGAGGGAGAATGAATGCTATGGAATTTAAAATAACTATTTCAGCTTTTCTGTAGCCTGGAAAACATTACTCTTGGGCAATATTCTGTTAATGACCACTATTGGGCCAGATGTTCAGCACATGTAAATGAGTGTATTTCGATTGACTTCAGTGGAACTAGGCCAGCTTACGCCACCTGAGGATCTGTCCCCTCAGCTTTCTTCCTAAACCAGTAGTGATGTTAGATAAGGAGATACAGTATTATCTGTCATAGCTCCAGTTTCCTGCAGAGGGGAAGAAGAAAATTAATGTTCATATTTGCTTCAATGTGAGAACAGATTAAACTGTGACAAAGAATTGAAATAATTAAAATAATCAAATTTAAGAATGTGAAATGTAACAGACTTGCTTTGTTTTGCAGTGGGTGTTTTCTCTGTCAAAACAAAACTTTATAATTTCTGGATGGCTGGCTAGTTCTCAAAGCTTCTGATACCACTTGAGCCAGTGGAGTGGAATAAATTGAACATATTAACCTGAAAAAGATTCCAACTTTTTGTTATTTGCTGTTGAGGTTATTTTTAATTTATTATTAAATTAAGGCAGACTTGTGCAGGGGCTTTAAGAAATGAGACCAGCTCTGTGAACTGGGTGCATTCCTTCTGCCTTTCTATTCTGCTCCCATTCAGCAGTTATAATGGTAATGAAGTCTAATTACAAATGCATGTGACTGCCTGTTGTAATCTGTCAGTGTGTTTCTGAAAAACCTTGTGCCAGTTCAGTATTGGTCATTAGATAATAAGGATTGATAAAACGTAAGGGGCAAAATGTTAAAAATGCTACTATCGATTAGAACGCACCTTAATAATGAAACCATGGGCCTGGGGACGAAAGCCATGGATCATTTTGACAATTCGGCCTTAGATTGTGGATGAGACAGAGTGGGGACAATTAATCCCTCAGAGCCACAAATCACAAATAAAGTAGTTGCAGCTCATTACAACCTGACCTTGCTAAACGGCCTTGAAAACATAAGTGACCTTCTAGTATTTGAAAAGATTGCAAAGCTCTATTGAGAAATATTTCTTTTTTTTTTTTTTTTTTTTTTAATGCTTGGGAACCACATGACTTAATTTTAACAGAACTATCTTGATGAAAGAAGCTTTTAACTTCACCATCTTTCATGAACCAAATTGCTAGCATCTCGTGGAACTGATGGCGGTACTGCAGGGGGAGTGTTTAGGAAAGATCTTAGAAGTCAAAAGTCTTGCTCTGTGCAATTAATCAGTGGAAGACTGTGCTACAATAACTTTGAAGAGACAATAGTTTCAATGAACTATCTAGTAATTTCAGTTAGGGCTTTTATAAATATTGTGGTACTATTGGAGCACTGCATCATTACAGGAAAACATACTCATTTGCACATTACAGCCAAGTCCAATCCCAAAATTTGGAAACACGTTCAGCAAAGTTTTTCATGAACTCTCTTCATTTTCCCACCTTAACTGGGAATAAGGAGAGGGTATGTATTTTGCATCTCTGTCCACTGACGTGCACTGCAGACGTTCTTTGGCCAAGTGACTTGAGTGCCTTGTCATGGGCTAGTGCGTATGGAAATCATAAATATTATTGCGTGACTAAGCAAAGATTCCACAATAAGCAGCTAGATTCACATCCCTAAATATTCTGTTTAGAATTGAATTGTACGTAAAGAACTGTGTTTCTGATGCAATAGTCTGCCTTAATTTGATCCTTCATGCTGAGTCAGACTCGCCTTCTTCCTGTGGTAGGAGGAGACACTCTTTCAGCTAATTCCTGAGAAGAGGTAATGACCACAATCCCTGAGATTGTCTTAACTGTGCAATGAGTTTGGAGCACTAACTGATATCATTGTGCTTTGAACCAGGCCCATGTGTGACTCTGCTTATTACTCCTTGCTTTCAATGTATCTGAATGAGACGTTTCTAAGTGTCCTCATAATACATGAATTTGAGCCTCTCCCCAAGTACTGCATACCCCACACTAGGTAAATACAATTTCCCTTAAGATCCACTTTTTCCTCTGTTCAAGAGATGGAGCTTTCCATAAGGATCAGTGGTCTTTGCGTATTCTAGACAAGAGATAGGGACTGCTGTGGCACTTAGGGTTACTTTATTAAGAATGCACTGCCCACACAATTCATGGTTGTGGTAAGAGAGTTTTGACTATCATGACATCAGTGATGGCTGTGGGGGATGGAGGCAACAGCTCCAAGTTTCCCAATTCTTTGATGTTTAGGCACAAGCATCAAGCATCTTGCAGTAGTGTGGAACCACTACAATAGATCATAGATTACTGAAGCATGACGAGTTGAGAAATGGCACTTGATATTTTCTGCAAAAGTGAAGTTTTCAAGATAGCCCTAAAATGCAGCCCCGTGTAGACAACATTGCAAAAAAATCTCTGTTGAATGTAGCATGAGCACTGTGTGTAATGTAAATGATTGCAGTCCTCTAGCTGTGTAGACAGCAAGGTGAAGGAATCTCCATGCTGCTGCTAGAGAAACTGTGAGAGCCTACTCTCACAGCACGTGGATCTAGGTTTAGCCATGGTAGAGCTCTGTCCTTGACACTGGGCTTGGATAACGGTGCCATTGGCATTAGAATGAGAGAGAAGGCTGTGTGGTATCACCATATGTAATACATTGATATTGGCTCTCCTCTTATTAGCTTGAAAGACAGATGAACAAAATGAATTCCTTGGAAGCTCCTTTAAATTTTTTCATAATGATAGCCAGGGAAAAACTCAGCCCATCCCCGAGATGTAGCTAAGTTACCAGTTCTGGTCAGAAAGCATTGTGGCATTTTCAACATCTCAATAGCTGAGCAGTAACTCCACAGTTTGAGTTAACACTTCATCTCATGACTTTCCAGTCAGCAGCCCCAACTGCTTTCCAGAGACTTTTTCTCAAGAGCTTGAGCTGTAGTAAAGATCTCACAACAGTGATAGCACTTGTAGGGACATGCAGTGGGACGCAACACAACTCGATTACTGGACACAGAATTGGGAAACTGGAATAAAATTATTCCTTGTAAGAGAAAAATAATTCAGCAATTTAATAAGTACATCAAGACACTGTGAGTAATCCAGTATAGAAATATGTGACCAGGACAACCAGGGCTATTACTTTGACACTTCAAATTTCAGCATTTCCGAGAGCATCAAAGGTGCTTTAAGAATCAAAACAAAAGTTTCTTTTACCTTTCTTACTTAGTAGCTCCACTTAGTGGCTAACGGGATAACACGTTTCCCTCAGCATCTGTGTTACCTTGTCACATTCTCCTTCCCTCCAATCTGGTGTCTCCTGCAGGCACACGGGCTGTGGAATACTGCAGCGGTGTCAAAGACTGACAAGTGCACTAATTGCAGAGTGGGAAAAAATCCCTGCTGATTCTCAGCTGAGCTATCCTTGTAGCAAACCTTGTGTCTGTGAATGTTTCTCTATCAAGTTCTTGTGTAGTTCTAGTCTTCTTTGGAAATTCGTTGGTCATATGGAGCACTGAATCATAGTAGCTCAGCATGGAGCCTTTCCACCTTCATGGACAACACTCTTTCTGCTTGGATTCAGTCTGGCCTCCTCTGCAGGCTTCCTGCTGTTTGAATCCTCATCGTGCTTCATTTGATTTCTGGCTTCCAGGGATAAATTTGTCTCCCTGTATACTGCATTTACTGAGGAATGCGGGGGGGGGACACAAATTGTTCAGAGGAGCAGAGAAATCTGACTTCAGTAAGGTGAGATGACAATTTGTTCATCTTCATATAAAAGCCTGAAATAAAGTAGAAATAATTGAAGTAGAGGAGGAATTTTGGTGTTTCCATCATGTGGAAGGAGCAGAGAAGTGATTGTCAGGTGCATATATGTGAACATGAATAAATACTGGCCTTTCAAAGTGTAATGTCTAATTTCTCCAACCAGAAAAACTCCTAATAGCTTTCCTTAAAAAGTGGTTGTTTTGGAGAATGGAGTAACTGTTGCAAGTGTACATTTGGCATTTGTGTGTGTATTCTACCAGTGCTCCAAGTTAGCTGCATATATCTTGCTGTCTAATGCAGAGAGCATTCAGAATATATTACATACGGCTATGTAATATATAAAATATTTAGGTATTAGGTAGGCTCTTTAAGTTACTGTAATGAAAACTAATAGTTTTCTCCTTTGTATTTTAGCACTTGTCTTTCTTGTAGTGTGCTGAAGCAGCAGGGTAAGTAGGAGTAGTGACTCCCAGGTCCAATTTGTAACCATGCTAGATGCTGTTTGGGTCATACTGTCTCAGAGGAGCAGAGGGCTCATTGGTGGTAGCTTCTCTGGCTAGCTATGGGACTTTGCTGGGTAGGAGAGAAGTAGAAAAACTGATACATTGGGAAAAGGCCCATGCCATTCCTGTAGATAGACCATGGAGCAAAGAGGTGCCTGTTTCTGGGGCACGCATTTGACGTGCATGTCCCATATTTAGCTGCAGCTTTTTTGTCTTTCTTATTTTGTGAAGACCACATCAAGTGGGCTTAGCTGCTTTTCTAAATGCACAAGGTCTGTTTCCCTATGGAAGCTCCACTGCTTCATTTGGTTTAGCTCCTCATCTGAATGAGCATTGTTAATTTTACTGTCCTATCACTAGAGCATACTCCAGCAGACGTGCAAATGGCGTCTTGATTTAGCACAGCTCTTTCACCATGACAGTGGCCTGAATACCCTTGGGAATCAGCATCTTCTTTTCTGCAGGTTTTCCTCCTTCCTCCACTCAGCATTGCCCCAAAATCTGCAAGCTACTCTGATACTCCTCTGATGCTGCCACTGTGGCCTTGCTCAGAGACTGAATAGCTTATATTTGCTGTATGCATTAGTCTGCTACTACAGTGGCTGTAACTTTTGTACTCAGAAGTGGGGCAATGTGAGGTCTCTCTAGTGGGTATTTTGAGCATTTATATTGCCTAAATACCACTAATCATCTGGCTGCAGAATAAACATTTCTGGATCTTTGTATCTACAGAAGTAACCTGCTTTCTTTGTTCCCTCCATTTTTAGTAACTGCAATTCATTCATATCTGTCATGAGTTCCCAACTATCCATATCCAGTGATCTTTACTACTTAGAAGTCCAATAACTTTTTTCACACTGCAAGCCAAAGGTGATGCTTCACCTTGCTTTAAGTTGGTATACTGAGCAAACCTCATATTGGACTGGTTTGATGAACCTGGATCTCAGGCCAGGTCTAAATCATGCCAAATATAACTACTCTTTTTTTTTTCCTTATGTAAGTCTATAAAGGCATATACAAGCTCTTCTCTCCCCCTTTTTATGTATAATAAAAGAAGCTAATGGCATAACAGTTAATGTTGTCATAAGTGACCTATTTTAAAACATTACTTAGAGTTACTTATTTCAGCACTATCTGTGCTGAAATTTTCTATTTTAGATACCTGCATCAGCCCACTTCTGTCTGATTGAAATGGGAAAAAAATCGTATTCTTTTCAGAAAAAATAGAAGGCAAAGTAAATTGTGTGTGTTCTTGTATGTGTTTGATAAGCTCCATGACAGTGTTCTTCAGCTTCAATCTAAAAGTTTTGTGGAATCATTATCTTTTGCCGCTCCAGTGAAAATCCATTAGGGAAAACACTGAAAAATCTGTGTTATCACTTGATCAGTAGAGATTTGGTAGCAGCTGAATTCCCTGAAATCACTGTCTGGACAGCCCCCACCAAACATGATATTGTAGGTGTTGTTTAGGATTAGATTTCACAATTTTTTAGGCTACTGTGGCATCAAGTGCTGGAAGTTCAAGCATGTGCCTACCCAGAGGAGTGCTGCATGTGCTGCTGGGGATGCTGAGGCAAGGAAGTCAGCTCTCTGCCCCAAGCAGAGCGCAGGCCAACAAGACAGAAAGTGAGAATGTGCCCTTGGGTTTTTCAGGTTCTGTTTTTATAGTTGCTCAGACCAAGGAGGAGGGAAATCTCCTTAGCTGCGGAACTGTGTAAAAGGGCTTGGCTAGGACTAGGGCCTGAAGAGGAGCAAGAAAGAACTTATGTGGAAGTAGGGGTGGGAAATGCTGCCACTGACATAAGAGATGACAGAAAAACTGGAGGAGTGTGGATATGGGTTGTGGCAGGAGGCAGAAAGAAAAAATGTAAGACTGGGACCTGAGGGTAACATGTAGGAGAGAGACCAGGACTAATGAATAGGAGTAAGAAGAGGAAAAAATACTGCTATGGTGAGTCTGAAGAAGCCATAGAGTACAGTACTAAATAGAAGATTAGAATGGCAAACTAGGACTGGAGGAGTTTAGGGGTTGCATTAGCAAAAATACACAAGGCGGGGACTGGGAATGGGGAAGAACATGAGAGGAAAGTATTTGCCATGGAAAGTAGTAGATGGGCCACCAAAGGTAGACCTGAGAGGGAAAGCCAAGATACATGGTGCCCTGTGTCCCTGTGCTGTAGTGTGTCCCTGGGAAACCTGTGTGCCTCCCAGCCCTGCCTTCAGCCTGCTCCATGTGCAGGCTACCATTTCTATTACCACTCACGTGGCCAAGCCTCTGCTATGGACCAAGAAGTGCCAGCCCTGTATTTCAGTATCACTGACATTCCATACAATAGGTTTTTTCAGGCTTTCTTTTCTCTCCCTTTCTGTATTTTTTTTAACAACCTATGAAATTATAGATAAAAGGGTACAAAACCATGAACGTTGCAATAAAACCAAGCGCTAAAAAAAAATGGAAAAAGAAAAAAAGAATAATGATGTCCATGAAGCCTTAATTGGGCCCCCTTGTGTGTATACATTTTGATAGTGTCTCTAATTACATGGTCACACACTGCTTTTCCCATGGACCCCTGCATCGTTCTGTGCTCTAAGTAGAAGGTGATTGCTGAATGAGTGCAGCTTTAAGTTGTTTTATTCTCTCTGTTGCACGGGTAGTCCCAGGCTTACCTTACTGCTCAAGATCAACACGGAATTACTAATTTTCTTGTGCGTTTTTCATTGCTATCTGTTTTGCAAACAATAACATTTATTTTTGAAATAACACTTGCTCTGAGACGGGTGGTAAGACTCTCTACTCCTACATGTGGAAAAAGGGGATGCAGGGTGGTTGAGTCTGACGTAGCAGGGGCCTGATGTTTTCCTGGCTCTCCACAGTGTAGGTCATGCTCTGTGTTCTAACCAGGCTGCCCACTGACTCCAAGTGGCAGCTGGTGGGTGCAGAGTCTTCTGTGATATGGACCTCTTTGTCAGGACACAGAAAATGAAGATACTACAAATAATGAGTGCTGTGAGAAGGTGAGCGTGTCTTCAGTGGTGAAGACCAGCTGTAATCTGCAAGGGTGGAACTGCAGAGGGTTAACCATGCAACCATTCATTCCCTGGCTTAGTCCCTCACCTTATTTCTCTCTAGTCTTCTGGTCTCTGCCGTGGGCAACTGAAGGTGGTGTATGCAGGCAATGTCCTTTACTGATGAGGGCAAATTCAGTGTTGGTTTGGCTTGGATGACGTTGAGTTCATCTCGGGAAGAGGTTGTTGTGCAGTCAGACACTGTGTCAACGTGGGCATGTGCGGGGTGGGGGCTGAACTAAGATTGCGCAGAAGATCTTAATTATGGCATCTGAAAACTTCTGAGTGCTTTGCTTTGCAGACCTAATGTTCTTCTAATGTAGTTTGTATGTACATGTGTTTAATATGCATTGTTTCTTCATTTATGAAAAGATGTTAACAGGCTAGACTCTTCAAATATTTCTATAAAAATTCCAAATTTAGCTTTCTGAACAGGTTTTTGAAATCAATACAGAGAGAGCTGCTAACAGGAGGTAAACTACAAACCACAAACACTTTCAATAGGATAGCTCTTTTTATATAACATTTGATATCATTTTCTCAGCATGATCTCTACTTTCATACTGTGATAGCTTTTACCTGGAGTTTAGATGATTCATTTTTGTAGTGGATACTTAACTTTTATATGAGGAAAATGCAAGAGAAGCCAGCACAGCATTAAATGAACTATAGTTGCAGCATTAAATGAACTGCAGTACAGTAATAATGTTGAATGCTCAGATCCTTGCCATTGCACAGGGTTGGATTCATGAATGCTCTATTGATCCATAAGTGAGGAGATATGGAGGCCTGAAATTTTTCTCACAGCTTTTGGCATATCTAATTCGAACTTTAAAAGTAGATTGGGCACTCAGGACTTGTTTAGTCATTGTTAGAAATCCTTATATGATTCTTCTTGAAAATTGACAATGATTTCCTGTTGGTGTAGGTCTTGGAGAGTCCTGTGACTATGTTGCTGTTTTGCCCTCATGTTTTCTTTCTCTGAAGCTCTTAAAATGAATTTAGAAATCCTAGTTTTGCACCGACTTTTAGAGTAGTCACTGAGAGGAGGGTGGACCTTTTTTTAAAAAAAATTTCATGTTTATGATGATTATTCTTTCAAAGAGATCCAGATTTTTCTGTGGTTTATATGGACCGTGTGGAATTAAGTTTGTTATTTTAGCTTTTCTGGTAAATGATCACAGTAGTTGAGGCTTTCTTGTGCTTAGTCTGCCAAGATTCTGTTTTCACATCCTTGTAACTTCTCATGAACTGTTTTAAAATGAAGCTTTCTATATATGATTCCCGATCAGTTTTCATGTCTATGTATTTCCTAAAAATGAAAAAACTAAAAAATATTGTTTTAATTCTGTTGAAAAATAGTTTAAAGATAAAAATTGAGTAGTTTGCCTTATTTTCTCTATTCAGCTCATCCTCAAACTCTCCTTTTCTTCAGGTTTCCATCACACTCTTATTTCTCTTTTCCTCTCCAAGAAACATACGTGTGAATACAAATATGTGAGATGGCCTGACAGTGACATGCTATTAAAAATCTGTCAAACTTGAGCCTAGTCATCAGAAATCATCTCCTCAGAGTTTCTGGAGATAAAGAACAAACTGATTAATAACATAGATCAGATAAGGTGGAGCTGGACTCACATTTTAAAATTCTGGTAAAGATTTTTCTTTCTAATTTAGTTATTGCTTTAGAAACAAACAATAAGGAAAAGCTTTCCTCCTTACCACAAACCAAACATCCCTCACTCTTTTCAAAACAAATGAGAAATCTTATAGGTCTTCTGCTGTTTTTATAAACTGAGGATCAACCTGATTCTATCAAACAGCATCTTGCAGGACTTGCACTTGGTCCAGGTGAAGGTGTTTGACCCTTTCTACATTTGTCATAATTAAATATTTTAAAGCTATCTTAAAATGAATCAGACAATTGTCTGAGCACAACAAGCTTTGCCAATAGGTGCTGAAAGTCCTACCCTGAGGTTTCATGCAGGTTTGAAAGCAGCTGCCATTGATGATTATCTCCTGTACTTTTCTGTACTGAACAGCATACTGTGTCAAATCGATATTTCTTCTGCTCCCTGAGGTTCTTAATTCACATGTTCAGAAAACTTCATGTTTTGTATTCCTTGAGATACACCCTACAAAACCTCAGATAGACACAGAAATGCACATTAAAGGCCCCCTGCTTGCACCCCATCTGTATGAGCTTATCACCGAGAACGTGATTGATTGAGGTTTGCTTTACAACTCCAACTTTTTTGTGTAGGCACTGTGCTCCCAGCCTAGCTCTGTCTCGAGACTCTTCTATTTCTCCTGCTGGAACTCAGGAGAAAGGTTTTACTACAGCATGTTTTACAGTGCATGTGTGAGTGTTGTACCTCACTTCTTCCCACTCTGCGGTTTAAAAATGGCACATCTGAACTCATTTCTCGGAGGTTAAATTATGCCTAACCTTAAGTAGAACGGTGTAATTTCCAAGGCCTCCTAACATAATTTTTATTTCTAGTGGTGTAAGGATCCTAGTCAGGGTCACAGCCTGGCCATGCGAGCTGCCGTACAAACGTGTTATGACAGTTGCTCTCCAGAGAAGGAGCTGTAACTCCTAGGAAAATGACTGGCTGTGCTTTAGGGTTTCTGTCCCTTCATGTCAGGTTTCAGTGCATTTGCTGAGATTGGTGAAGCAAGGCTGATTTACACCTGCTGAGGATTTGAGACTCTCCAATTTAGATTTAGTTGTTTAAAGCAACAAAAATTTTCAGGATCTTTTAGGTGATTTACACTGTAAATTTCTTGAAGGGAAACTAAATGTCTTTCCATCAACCTATCTTTTTCTTGAGCTGTACAAATTCAAAAAGATCCTTCTACATAGCTGAAGCCAGCCATATGTTTGAAACCTTATGAGGCATGGGGTGAGGGTAAGGGGGAAGACAAATGTGTAGAATAAGCAAATACTGGGTTTTCTGACAACCTTTTGGGAAATGGAGCCAAGTACATATTTCTACTTCAAGAAATTACTATGTACAGCAGATTTGATGTTGCAGTCATTCACCTTTCCCTTCACAGAATCTCCATTCCAGACTAGCTTTCAGTGCCCTACTGTTGCATCTCAAAAGTGTATCCAAACTGAGTAGTGCTCAGGACAGGTACCTCTCCCTCCTCTCCTTGCCGTTCTCTCTCTCTGTGCTCTGGGAGTGATGTTAAGGACTGTTGCTCTGAATGGGAGATGCTCTGGGGGAGTGCAGTGTATGAAGCAAAAGCTGCTATAAGTTACTGAGCTTGGAGGCAAAAGAGCTTGCTGCTCCACGGCAAGTGTGGCCCAATGCAAGCAGGAGTCAGAAAGGAGCCTTGGCAGGGAAGAGCTGGTGCCTGGGAGTTGGTCCTTAGAGGTTTGTTTGTGGCATGAACAGGCCTGCCACTGTGCCCTGATCCTCTGCAACAGGTTGCTTTTTCTAAGTGGGCACCACAGCAGAGCAGCTTCACAATAAAGCTGTGCTCAGTTCTGGAGTTTGGAGAACTCCTTCTGTGAGGTTTTTGCATGAGGTACGGAATCTAGAAAGAATCAAAGCTGGCCAGAGCGGAGTCCCAAAGCTTCCAAATCCTGGAATCCCTACAGTGAGACTTCAATCACAGGTTTTAAATTTGAACAAACAGGTCAAAGACACTCCCAGTGAAAACCTTCTAATTTAATTAGATTTCCTCATGTGATTAAAACTGCCTTTGGTATGGTTTATTAACAGTTTCAATTTGAAATTAACATCTAACCATTATATATTTGGACATTGGTCTCTGACCCCTCCTTTTCATTTTAGGAGAGGTTTCAAGGGAGTCTACATCTTGCTAAGCAAGAGGAAATAAAGGATGAACAACTGTGTCTTGCAGAATATCTGCTCAGACCCCAAGGGTTAAGATTTCTCTCTTACTGCATGCAAAGATTCAGCAAATGGTAAAATTATGTGTTATCAACAGAAGAGTACTTTGCTCTAGTTGTTTTTTTTTCTCCCCAGTGTGGACACTGGAACATACAGAGACTATTAATTGAATAAGAATTGTGTCTATGTTTATATGACCCTTGTTACAAGAATTTGTCTATTATTTATCTCTTAAAAAAAAAAAAGGCAGTAGATAACTATCACAACAGGACTGCAGATGAAGTTACTAAAAAGCCAGATAGTTTAAGTCTGAAGATCAATGATGAACTACATATTCTTATAGTCCCAGGAATCCTGGTGAGATGCTGTAAAGAGGGCCAGGCACAAAGTCAAAATCAGATAAATTTCCTTTCATCTTCAAAAGTAGCATGGTATCAACTTCACCTTGAGCTAAAATTTGTCCTCTGATCTGATAAAATCATTATTTGCCAACAAAATATGGGACAATTCTCCTACCTACTCCCCCACCCCTGCTGTGCACAGAGGCACTCTGTCTTCAGTTACAGCTCATGTGGAGTTGTACCTTGGTGTGAAAGCAGCTTTGATTGCCAGCAGAAGCTGCAGCATTACCTGAGATGATACCTCTGATTAACTGTCTCATAGTTGTGGCCATAAAGGGCTTGACATCACAAATTAAGGGCAGTGTTTCACTTTCCATCTCGAATCTGCCGCAATTTGTTGACTGCATCCAGGAGTTGTCAATAGGAAGAATAATTAGGCTTCTGTCATCAAGTGAGACCTAATGAAATTACACCAAGAACTGATGGTCAGGCTGATTTTTCAATCAGAATTAGAGAAATGATTGTTATGGGTGTTCATCCCTCCACTCCTCTCCTGTTTTCAAGTGCAACCCGTCATCTCATCATAAGGAAAACTCTCCCTCGGGCAGAACAGCTGACAGCAACTCTTTAATCTGCTGATTCTGATCCCAACAGCATTCTGAGTGAAGGGAAAAAAACAAGTGTATTTGACTCTTGACAAACTGAGCTGCAATATTTACTAGGATTTAAAATTATTGTCTTTCAAAGGATTTTAGGGAAAGCACGTATTTATATAAATGATGATTCTTTAATTTGTCTAATTGTGTTGGGCCTTTTTCCCTTCCTTCTATTACTCATTTCACTATTTTGCTTGTGACACCCAGCTGCAATCCAGATTTACAATCAGGCATTTTTTTTACTAAAGTTCACTTTGTATCTAACAAAGTCCAATAATGACATTTGTATTTTTCTGTATGTAAAACTTGCCTGAAATCACACTGCATGCACAAGGTAAAATAAGTGACTGAGGAAAGTAACAATAAAGATTACATGAATTTTTTCAGTGAAATAAGCGATATAACATGTTGGAAAACAAAGAAGACTTTTAACTACTATAAACTACTGCTTAGAGAAATTGCCTTTCAAAGTTCTTTTAAATATTTGTAGTGGGCCTGTATATAAAGATTCTGTGACAAAGCATATATATGTTGTTACACATCAAACTGAATGTGTCCCCGTGTGCCAAACAGACATTATATCATATAGACAGTATATGCCCAAAATAGAGTAATAGGTCTGAAACAACTTGTTGTAACTAGTGGTATTATTATAACAGAGGTTGCTAGGCTGTAATTTTGTGTTAGTTTACTTGAATAGCAAGAATGTCTTTGTTCTGGCCAAGCTTGCCTTGGAGTCACAGAAACTCAGGAGAATGTGTGACAAATCTGGCTCCAGAGTACCTTTTTGTAAACCTCCAGTTGTGAGGCATATCAAAGGCTTGAGCTTTGCTGCTCATCTGTTTTGTCCTGAGAGGGCCCCAAGCACTATCTCTTCAGGCAGTGGATGTGTTCTGGATCTTGGGAAAATCGGACCACATCCTTCTCCTGATTTCTGTCCTTGTTCTGCTAATAAGTTGCACAGAAAAAGCTCTGTAGGTCTCCAACATCACAGGACTCAAAACAGAGTTACTTCTTGCTACTTAAAAAAGAGCAGGTCAGGCACAGTCATGGTGTATGTTTTGGTCTGTTGCATTCTAAATCTGATTTGACTTTCTACACCACTTAGCAGTTGATGTGGAGGAGCAAGGTGAGCAGGAAAGGTCAGATCTGTCATGCTGTTCCAGGAGTCAGTCAGTGGGATATTGCCATCATATCCCAGGTCAAAGAGTTATGCTGAGCTGACCAGCTACTCATGTCATACATGCCTAGTCAACATGGTTAACTTTTGGGCAAGGATTTTCATTTTAATATCAAGTTTTGAAAAGTAACATGAATATTAATAGCAACCGATCGTCATTGTGCTCATGCAGTCAGATAGCTTTTCACTCACTTTTACCAGGAATATTTTCAAACTTTAGTTTTCAGAAAAACCCAAACTGCTGCTGCCCAGAGAGATAGGGAATACAACAGAGGATATGACCTTTCTGAATGTTTTCTTATCAGGCAGCATAAGTACTGTATGTCCCACTAAGCTGCTTCAATAGAACCTTGTCAAGTTATCACATTACTCGACAAGTTGCTGATAATGAATACATAAAAGCTTTAGATATTGAGGACTCTGAGGAAATAAATAAGATTTACTGAAAAACTGCTCAGCATATATCCCAGGGCCACTTTATTTTTTTTCCATGTGGATTGTGTGCTGCCTTTAGTCCCTTAGATAAATAGGATGATGCAAGAGTTTCAGCTTCTTGAAATGTAAAGTGCAGATGTGAGTAGATAAATGAAGAAAGTAAATGGTCATCTATCTCCATTGTGGAGAACTCAATCACATTGTAACCATATCAGTCTCATTCTCCAAAGCTGCCTGATATTTTGCTTTTCTGCTACCACATGTTCCTCTAGCTCCGGTTGGTATCTGCAATATCTTCTCTTGTCCTGTATTCTTATAAGGATTGAGTGTTGGGGAAGAGTTCATATTCATATTTGTAATTTTGCCTTAATGTAAATTAGTTCTTGTGACTTCGAGGAATTAAAAAACAAAAACCAAAATGCAGTGGACAAAACTAGGATCAACAGCATTGAAACCTTGTGTCACTGTGGTAGAAAGTGGCCTTCAGATTTAGGTATGGAACAGCACTTTCTGAGAGGCTGCCCAGGGTTCTTGGCTTGTTCCCTCCCCAGCAGGAGGGAACACAGGATGGGAAACTTCAGGCACTGTTCAAGAGGAATAGGGTGACTTACCCCCTCACTCCATTTCTGAAACGATGCACTGGTAGTCACATAGTTTTGGAATGGTTTTGGTTATTTGATTTTATGCTTTATCTGGAAAGCTCTGTGTCTCCCATCTGTCCTGAAGACAGTCTGACACGGGCTGAGATTTCACATTTGCTTTATTAGCAGTCTCCCAGTATACTTGGGCAATAAGAGCTGACAGCCCCGAGATGATTTGTTGCAAATAAGCATCTGAAGTTTGGATGCAGTTTTTGATAGCTATGAAGGATTAATTCAACAAGAACTGTTTGTGTGCCTTTGATTGTAGAAGGTAAATTAATACCTTCTGAATCTGATCTCCACAAATTCTGACTTGGAAGAACCACAAAATCCATGACAGTTATCTTCTTAACTAAATACCTAATCAAGTATTTTTAGTAATCTCTACTCTAGAAATATACATTCTGTTGCCTCTCTAATTCCTAATTTTTCATGTTTAGATTAAATGGATCCACTCCTTTAGAGAAGATGACTTGGAAATTTACTTCAAGTTTACTCGTTTAGTAGACTACTGTATGCTTAAAGCATAAAATAAGGCACTATAATTTTCCCATTTTAAAATTACTCCAAGCACCTGCAGTTTACTAACCTAAGAAAAGACACCCATAGAAGCTGTTCTTTATTTCCTTCCAGTACCCTGAGAGGCATCTTTCTCCAGAAGGCTGTGCTTTCATTCTGGGCTGCTGCTGTACGTGAAGAGACAGTCTTACTTATGGTATCTTGGCTGGTTGAGACTTTTTCTTGTGTTGAAAGTCACCTCTTGTATTTGACTGATCAGGAAGAAGTGGGAAGCACTATTATGGCACAGTGGCTCGCAGTGGCTGTAAGCAATGATATCTAACAATGCCCTGAGGAGCTAGTTAAAAAGTGCCTCACACACTCAGGAAAGGGCTTTAATGTAACTGCATTAGAAAGCTGTCAGTTGCTTGTTGGGCAAAACAGACTTTTTTTTGTGCTGTAAGGATTACTGAAGCATTTGTTACACAGTAATTTGGAAATCATAATAAAACATTTCTAATTTTACTTCCCCCAGCAAACAGCTAATGGATCTGGTGCATAGAAAGCTCAGACAGCATGCTATAGAGCCGTGAAATCTTGCTCATACTCCTAATTGGGAGGGCAGGGGATAGAAGCTGTAGCTATTTTTTTCTAAGTGTCCTTCCCAGAAATAGAATTTTGAAAGGCAGAGGTAGGAAATAACTTGGTATCTTTTCAACTCTGCCACCGCCTTAAACTCTCAATATGTTTGTACAAATACATTTTACTGTTGTTCAAATGACATGTTAAATGCTGATGAAGTGTGAGAATTCTAGTAGGAGACTTAAATGTTGTCAGGACTCTCCCATAACAGAAACCTTGGTGAAATAGTAGCAGATGAATAGATTTTAAGAAGTCCTAAGAGGGTGACTGGCAAGAGGTGCTTTGTAGAGGACATAGTTCAGCAGATCTCTGCAGGCCAATGTCTTACACAGTCAAAGAGGAATGAGTGATACTTAAAAGAAAAAAAATACTTATTTTTCTAAACTGTTTCTTTATGCTGGATAACTTGTCTCTTTACCACACTAGGATTTCTTTCAAGAATTCTCTCCAGAACTGGAGAAGTAGAAATGTGATCCAAAAATTGTGGACAAGATTTTTGTAGCTCTTATAAAGCTAATGTGGAATAACCTTAGGTCCAGATACCCAAAGATGTATCTTGATATTCTTCAGTTAAAATTTAAATACAGATTTATAATTAAAAAAACCTCAACAACAAAGCACAAATACCACACCATAAATAGCCTCACAGCAAGAAAGAGAGAAAGTAATGTAGTGTGATGATTTGCTGAATTTCAACCTGAAGTCATAGCTAAATCTGAGCACACACCACTGAAAATGTCAACTGTTATTTTTCCTGTGAATTTTTGTAGAATTGGCATTCCCATTCATCCAAAATGTCACAGGCCTAAGGATATAGTAATGATAAAAGTGCATTAGGGAACTCGTAAATCTGTTGAATGGGTTTGCACTTGGAAATCCAGAACACTTACCTGCATCTGGGCGGAAGCTGGTACACTCAAAAATTTCAGGTAAAGTTCTCATGTAAAAAATTTCTCCCAAACCAAAAACTAAAAGCACCCTATCTTTGGAAGATCTTTTAAAAACTATTGTTATACAATTCAATTTTTTTTTTTGGTCAGCAAAGACAAAATCAATTAATTACTTCATATATCCCAAACAATATTTGCATGAAGATTTGCTTTCTTGGATTTTAAGATCAAGATGAAAATTGTCTTATGTTGTCCATCAATCACACTTACTGGAACAAGTCCTGATGAGCTACAGCTTATATTGTTTAATCCTGGATATTAGATGTGTTGTAGTAGAGTTTGACTCATACACTTGATCATGAAAAACTCTGCCAGGATGTAAGGGGGACAGGAACCCTTGGCTTCAAAGGGACAAGCATCAATACCTATGGCTAAATCTCCAAAAAGCAGTCTGTGGCACAGAGGACAAAATTATTGGACCCCCTATTGTAGGGAACCCTACGATTTCTGACACTTACAAAATGGCTACTGTAAAAGAATCTTTTTATTTATTTTAGATTCGGAACTTTTTAGAAAATTTGTCATTCAGATTGCAGTCCATCTTTTTCAGCATGGAATTCCAAGTTGGACTTGAAAAGCTTAAAAATATTCTCTTTCAGCAGTTGCTTATGATTCTGTGTTAAATATCACGATGAAACAAAGTGTTGAATACGTTTGTTTGTTCTGATATTTTCAATATATGCTGTTAAACAGTGGCTGTTCAGCTAACAGTGCAGCACGTGACACAATACAGGAGAATGAGAAGGAAGTCGGGACAGAAAAGATCAAATGCTTGATTTTATTTTCGAATAGCAGCACATGAGAGATTTCTTTAAGAGAGCAAAGAGGAGGAAAAAAAAATTGTGGCAAAGAGGAGGAGGAGGAGGAGAGGAAGACAGAAGGCCCTAGAAGAAAGTGGAATCAAGTTTCTGAAAACTGCAGCCTTTACAAAGAATTCCCTTGGATACAAATAATGTGCAGGTTTATAAAAGGGAGAAGTGAGTTTAGAATTAGGAACTCGGAATACCAGTGAGCGTCCAACAATGAATCTTAGCAAAGAAAAATACCTGTTGCTGTAGGAACTCCAGTTGTGCCTTGAAAGTACAATTGAGAAAGGACAGAAGCGAAAAGACAGACCTATTCTTCTTTCTATTCAGGAAGGGACTGGCCTTCCCTTCTGACAACTGTCATATCAGTTTGTGCAGTGTAGCCCTTGATGAGACCTGGAAGGATGCTTGATGGTAAACTGTCTTCAAGGAAGAACAGTTCATTACAAAAAGCTTTAGAATTTGGGCCTCCTTAACAGCCTTTCAGATAAAAGGGACAGACCAGTCTTTCTTACATGATTTAAGTAAGAGTGTGATCACTGAATAGATCTGCAGGATGGCAACAAGGACAGAGATTTATATAAGAGCTTTAAGAACAGAGGTTTATAATTAATTAGTCAGCGGTGAACCGGTGGAGCATTGGGAAGGAGAAGTAAAGGAGAGACCCACAGTGCTGCTTGCAGGTTAGTCTGAAGTGAAAGCTCTTGGGGTATGGGCCAGACTGACAGAGTTCTGCTAAAAGGAAAGAAAAAACATTAACCTGTGTTCATGCCTGGATTTAATTCCATAAGACACTGCAGGACCTAAAGCAAACCAGTTGGGACCTAAGGTACATCAAGTAACATTTAACCAGTTGTATGTTCTTTTTATGACTTCTGTTTGTGAGGGAGATAAATGCGTGTCTTAGGCAATAAAACATTTCCCCTGATTATAGCAAATGGTGTTTCTTTTCCCTCGTGGAATGTAATAGGAATATCAATGTTTTATATGTCATATTAAAAAAGCCCAAGTTTGATAAAAAATGAAACACATTTAGTAGAGTTGTTATCCCAGGTAAGGTAAAGTACCATTATACAAAGTCATGGGAACAGAACTGTGAGTAGAGCAGATTCACTTACTGTGAATCCAACCAAACTTCTACATACTGCATCCAAAATCCAGACAATCTTGGAAAGAAAGGCTAGTGACCAGGCGTTCGTAAATACCACTAAATCTCTAAGCAAAACCAGATGATACCTTTTATCAAAAGTAAAAACTGTCTTGATAAAAGCAGCAAATGGAATTTTAAATTGAGACACAGAGTTATAGAATGGGAGGGGTAGAGAGGAAAACATCTGAGACAGCAAGAAGAGAACCAGCTCAGAAAAATAAGCCTGGGAAGTGTGTGCAATTTTTCTAACATTTCTAATCACTAAGTTCTCCACAGTTGTGTGGGTATCTGTGAAAGCAGAATTTGTCCCCAATAGAGTTTGAATAGTGAGCTGAGCAGATGTTTTATTTCAGGAATGTAAATATGTAAAATGGATATGCCAAAGTATTTTCTTTGATGTGGGACAATAATACGAAAAGAAAGGGTGATGCAAGCTTGTCTTTCCCTTCTGTATAGTGAGCTGCAGTTTTTAATTTAGTTGTGTGGCTTCTGGGGGAAACCATTTCCAAGCCTGCCATTTCCAGGTACTCGGGTCGTTTCCCTTGTGACAAAACCAAACTCTCCCAATGTGTGCTTGCGGTCTGTACACCAGAGATAACTGCTAGTGCAGCCAAAACCTGCTGGCTTGGGAGTTTGCCTTAGGGGAGGAACACTCTCCCTTAGAGGAGGCCTCCCAAGTCACTCCCTGAGGCAGTCTGGAGCAAGGTCCTCACCTCTGGGAGACCCACCTGCAAGGCAAATGCTGTCATCACCAGCCTGCTTTGCTGGCTGTTCTGCACAAGGCCACCCACCACCAAATTCTTGTTTTAGATGGCAACAACAGAAAAGTGAGTGCATGGGATGGGTGACTGCAACCCGCTGGGGAATGCAGTGCGTGTGTGGGAACCTGAGGTACCCTGGGCACTTCTGCAATGAGTGTTAAATTGTGTCTATGCAGTAGGATAGTGCCAACAGGAGGAACTTAGGTTTTAACAATTAGATATTTTCAGAAAAAGGCAACGCAGGATTGGCAGTGGGTTTCCTTTAAGACAGCTCTCCGAGTTTTCCTGTTAACATCCTACAAATATTATCTCTCATTGCAGCAAATAAGAAATTTTCTACATGTTTCTAGTGCATGTGCTATGTTTGACAAGTTCTGCATATTCCTTAACTTCCCGATTCTGCTACCAGACTGGCTCTTGCTGCTTAGGACACAGGTTTCCAAACACCTGATTGTAATATACAGCTATAAGTAGAGGTTTTGTGTATAGTGAGGCAGTGGTTTCACAGCTCCATACATCTGAATGGAGGTGTTTACTATGGTTTGAACAGGGATTTCACTACAAAATTAGGCAGAGTAGTTTTCATGGTTAATTCTTGTGAAATGAGATTTGTTGTAGTGGAGTTTTTTGTTTGTTTGGGTTTCTTTTTTTTTTTTTTTTGGTAGAATGGCATTTATAACAGGCATGCAAGAATTTTTTAAAAATAGCATATTAGTTCAGTATTGAAAGAGAGCATGACATATTTTGGTTAGGGGCTGTCTGGAATGAAGCACACGTAAAGAGCGGAGAGCTGGACTGATGGCAGCCAGCTCAGGTTTGGCATTTCTGGTTTGGCATTTTGGAATCAGATGATGACTGCGTCCTTCAGACCTGCTTTGAGTGGAGTCCAGAAGGCTGTAAGAGATCCAAACTGCCAATGTTTTCTCTGAATTGCTTTTTAAGGTCTAAAGTACAATGTAATTAAAAAAAAATGGATGTAATCAGTATTTTATGGAATATGCATGAAGTCCAAGGAACAGATTTCAGACATTGTACATCGGCATGATTTATTTTATTTCATGTTTTATGTACTCATTGAGTTCAGTATACTGTGGTTTTACATTTGTGCAAGTTTACATTAGCTGTAAATGTGACCTCAGAGTGTTTATGTGTAATGTACTGAAGCTTCTCAAGTTGACAATTACCAGGATGTTTCCTTTGCTGCACTACAATTGAGAATCACAGATCCTACAAGATAAATTTGTGTAGAATTTCGTTTATCTAGATGTTGCAAAACAACTAGTTTAGCTTATCTCTTGTCACGTTTTCTGGTATGCCAGTTGGAAATTTTTCATTGGCAAAAGCTTTTTTCTTTTCTAAGAAGTCTGTCTTCCATTTTTGTGAAAGTGAATAATTGTTTCCTGAAGATTAACCCCAGAAATGTTTATATTCAGTAAAGTCACTTCTGGCCTCTAGTTTCATGGGATTTTGCCAGTAAAAAATGGAAAGCCTTACAGAACTTGAAAACCCTGCAGAAGAAACCACACGAATAAATTTTAATATCAAAAGATGACAGTTATGCAGAATTAGGGGGCCTCTAGGTTTTTTAGTAACATTATTAGATGTTTTAAGTTTATCTCGGCTTCATCCCTCCCCTCCAAATGCTAAATGTTATAATTTTAAAAATATTGTTTTAACATACATCATAGCTCCTTTTGAAATACTAGTCCACGAAAAGAGACTGTGATAATCTGCATTCTAAGAGAACACCTTCTAAATTGTAGAGTAAATGTATTTTACTAACTATAGTTTGTACTGCTGCTAAATTAAAGACTTCTTTATATTTTAAAAGATAACCCCATGTGTTAGAATTTTTGTACATGTAAATATCCATGAAAGTCCGGGTGACAAAACCCAGCCCTTTTAGCCATATTTAATTTCTTACACTGTCTTCGAAAATGCTTCACAAAATATTTACAGAATTAAAAGGGGTGTAATAGTTTTATAGGGTTAGCAATCCTCTAGAATTCATCACGAAACTCTGCCTTCCCACTGTGCCTGTATATATAAATGTCAAAATAATGCAGGAGACTGTGTGTGACATCGTAGCAGTGCCACAGCTACGCCAATAAAGTCACATCAAAGACTGGGAGCTTTGCGGTGCCGCTGCAGTCACATCAGAATCACAACAGATAACAGTCCATCTGTAGTCACAGCACACCACAGACACTTCACATTCATGATGGATCGCAGACACCTATTAGGATGATCATAGACATGCCAGAGTATCATTACTTACCCTCTAGTAAAATTTTAGTTGCATCACATAGTATTCATGTCATCCCATGGATTAGAGGATTTTACTCAAATTTCCTTGGTTTTGCTCCTCTGTAAATAGAGTCAAAATGCCAGGTAGGAATATCCTCCTATATAAATCTGTTGTATTACATGTCAGTTCTGGTTTAGTTTACAGAAGAGACATTTCTATTTCAAGAAGTTTACTGAATACTACAGTGATTTCCCCCCCGTCCCCCATATCTACTCAGAGGGTTTTTTTTGTTTAATAGAAAAAAAAACTCACTGCAAAATATGTTATCAGAAATTGCATGTATTATAATCATTGGTGTTGGAGTCCCAAGGTATAACATTGATATTTTACAATTTTATTCAGAAATTAGAACTAAAAAGGTTATTTCTAAAGATTTTGCATATTTATTAAAAATTAAAATTTTTAAATTTAAATCTTAAAAATCTTTTAAAACACTTATCATTCTAAAGTGTCCTCCAGAATGTTTGGTGTTTTAATGGTGGTGGAAGTTTCATTAGCTGCAAGTTCTGGAATATCAGTATGACTAATATTTGAACCATGAACATTCAACATAATTTAGGATTGCATCATGCATTTCTGTTTAAGTCCATGCAAAGATGAAATAGCTCCACACAAGTCGTGTACAATGTAGTCTGCCTCATAGTGTCATCTGTTACAGGATACTTTCTGCATATGGATCAAGCAGCAATGGTGTTTTTTTCAGTCTGTTTAAGGTTTTGGTTTTGCTTTGTGGTGATTTTATTTGAATCTGTGGCTGCAATTTCAGGAATTCAAATGTTGTTCAGAAATCAGGATAAAACTCGATTTTCCCATTTTTCAGTGTAACTAGTGCCAGAAAGTTATACAGGTGGAGCAGGACGTGCAGATTCAGAGCTAGAAATAGCATTGGAATAGGGTGCTAGGAAGTTGATAAGAAGAGATGGAAAGCATGCATTTCCTGTTTTTTTTTTTTAATTTGTGTTGAAAGTTTGACACTTGTAAGCTGAAGCTGCAATTGTAAAATATCACACATGACCCAACAGAGTTCCAGCAGGTATTGCATCAATGCAACCTGCTTTATGGTGCTCTACCTTATCCTTTCTGGGAACAGGCAGTATTTGTTTGCCAATGGCTTTTTTTTTCTTTTTTTTTGTATTGACTGCATAAAATTAAGCTCAATTTCCCTAGCAAAGTCACATACGGTTGAGAAAAACAATAATAGTTTTATATAAGGTTTTGAAATCTTCCTAAAAATGCAAACCAGAACTGCATGTCTGTTATAGCTCCACAAGACAGAGAAAAAAATTCCCAGAGAAAGGTCATCCTTCTTTAATAAATTACATAGATCTTGGAAATAATTTTGTAGAAACTGATTGTATTGTGTGGCCAATTTGTGGTGTCGCTCTTTCAATCCTGTAGGATTTTCCATGAAGTTTGTTGTTCAGTGCAAAGAGTCCAGCTGTTGTTCACCCTGAGTGTGAGGGTTGCTCTCGCCCCACGCTCTGTTTCCCCATTAATGACTGGGTTTTCACGTCCCTTGCATCTGTCCCAAGGGAGGAGCTCGTGGGAACGAGGGGGCAGGTCATTCTCAGCGACAGGCTCCTGGCTCGGGATCTCGCTGCTGCCAGAAATCTGTCTGAGCCTGAATCTGGCAAAGTTTAGGAAGCAGCGCTAAATGCACCTCTTTGTTCAAGGCTTCCACTAACGGCAGGCACAGGAATTTCACTTGGCAATCGGTATCCTGGCTACCCTTTTCAGGGTCCTTCTATAGCTGTTTCAATAGCTAGGGGGGGGCACGGAGCAGTTTCTCTGGTGATTTAGATCAGAGGTACATTAAGTAAAATGTGTCCAGGTACTGGGATAATTTTCCTTGATGATTTAAATACGTGTGTGTATATATATGATGTTGGTTGACTGGTTTGTGATTTAATTTAAAAATAGAGCCTTTAGTGTATATAATTTTAGAAAAGTATAAAGCTTGAAAAATATGCAGTGGAATAAGATCTGTATGTAGGAGCAGTTTGCAGACTTTTTATCATGGTGTTTTTTCCTTTATTACTTTGAATAACTCATAACTGTAAAGTAAGGAGAGAGTAAAGATTTTTGAAAACAAAATTTATTGTTTAGCTTTAGGGAAATGTGAGAATTGGGCATTTCATATCAATTAACCTTTATAGAATATGCTCTGGATTTAGATGCTGACTTCTGTAGCCAAAATAAGTTAAAGTTTTTGCACAGGACAGGTTTTCCTTTGGGTAAAAACACAGCAGCGCTTCCATACTGAATAAAAGCTCTGAGGGTGCCAGTGCCTGCCTTGGGCATTAGGTAGTTCCACTGCCAGAAGGACTGCTGCTTTAGCCCTTTTCAGGAGCGAGCTGATGTCTCTCTCAGCAGGCAAGAGAACATTGCCCCTAGGAAATTTACTGCAGTGCAGGAGTACATTGGGATCTAGACATTAGAACAGGCCCTTATGGAGAAATGCTGTTTCCAAATTCTGGCTGACTTTGTCAATTATATTATTTGCTTGTATTTCATAACTGCTGGGTGCTGTTACCTGAGCACTTAGACAGTGCTGCACCTAAAAAGCTGCTGCTGCTGAAGTTAATGTGAGTTACTTTTGCATACTTTTGTTGCTCGCTTGTGCTGTTGTCACTTTGGTGCATTAGAAGGTGTTTATGCATGAGCAGCATTTGTTCTATTACTCTGCACATTGTTTGTCAGGATAAGGCCCTCTGACCCAATGAGTATTGAGAATAACCCCTTAGTTCACATCGTTGCCTAGATATGAGTCTTGCCATTCCGCATCCCCCAGCATATCTATCTGGCAATGACTGGATAACTCCTTACAGCTCTTGTGCAGAACAGAATCCTGGAGAAAGTGTGGAGAAGGAGAGGGAGGGGATGAGAAAAGTAGAAGGACTTTAACATTGCTAGTATTGGCAGAGAGAAAATGCCAGAGGTAGTGCTGTAAGACAGAGGTTAGACAAACAGAAGTGTTTAAAATTTCCATGATGCTGAAGATGAGCTGCTTGAACTTTGCTATACAGGTAATGGAAAAGCCAAACAGGAAGGAATGCATCTGGGTGGCAGGGAGTTGACATGTCTGAAGTGACAAGTGAGCAGCTGAGTCAGTGTTTTGATCACTAAGAGTGGATGGAACCTTTTTTTTTTTCCCCAAAAAAGTTACAGGGAAATGGTTTGGAAAACTCCTTTTCCACCCTTAATCACAAAAGAAATCAGAGAATAGGTCCTTGTGCTGTACTATTTCAAACCTAACTTAAACTGTAGAATATTTGCATATGTGTCAAGTCCTCATGAGGACTGTGGCACAATTGTTCAGAATCAAGTATCTTTCAATGTCTTTAATTTTGAAACATTCACCCATCAAGACACAACTGTGGAAATCACAAATGCTCACTGTGCTTACATCTTTTTTTTAAAGAGCATTTTCTCCCATGTCCTATTGCTTTTTCAACAGATTTTTGTGAATACTCCCTTGTCCTTGCATTACAAGTGTTTTGCCTGACTCCCAGAAAAACGTTCCTTCTCAAAGTTGATTCCATGCCTTCTGAGTCCAGGTACTCAAAGGATCACAGTGTGAGAAACTACTTGTTTTAATCTGTGCTTGTCAAAAAGATTGTGCCCAGTCCTGCTGAGTCAAAAACTTGGTCACATTTGCCCACAGGCTGTGCTGTTGTGGGTTTCTCTGAGGAAGGAAGCCTCATGACCAGGATACCAGGTTTATTTAAAGGGTCTCAGGTGTGTAGCAGCTGGGACACTTCTTAGTACATTACTCACTGTTCTCACACCTTCTTAGAGACAAAATATGGTTCAAAGTCTCTGCCAAGACTTTTAAACCTTTCAGTGGACATGTGTTTGCTACTTTGGGACCATGGCTTCCTGTTTGAGTGTGATCTTTCGTTCTCCACTGTCACAAGGGGATAGGAGTCAGATTGGGAGCCTCGTGACTCGAGGAGGCAAAAGCTTCGTAAGAGCCTGGTGAGAACTGCAGGACATGTGCAGGACATTGTCCCGTCCAAGAGAGGGCTCAGCAAAGTGCCAGTCTGGTGCTTGTTGGCCAAAGGAACACACAGAGAGACATAGAGTGTGTTGTCAATGTTTTTACTTACTTGAGTTAGCAAAATGCTATGAGAGTGATGTTCCTAAATGGCAATAGTTCTATTTCACTTATTTCAAAGAACTTGGAGGGTTTCTTCTTTTCAATTCGTCAGTACCTGTTTTAGGTTTCATTTTTTAGTAATTCCTTTGCTGATTAAGAAGAGTAACAAAGCTTTTTACCTAAAGCAAGCTATCTTACAATGTAATTTTTTTTTTCTTCTGAATGGCATATTTTAATAATTATTAAGTGTTATAAATGAAGATAATTGAAATATTTCATCACTACATACTTCATCCTTAGGTTTGAGATGGACCCTGGGGAAAGAGTTTGCATCTAGACCTAATGGCATAAACACATCCTTGCTTTAATTGTCAGAAAATAATTTCATAATTTCTGGTTTAGTGAGTTTTCAGTTATACACACATTTAGAAACCTTTTTATTTTACCAAAGTTTGTAGGTGTGACAGTGCAATTGTCTTGTTGCATGTGTTCTCATCCTCTTCAATTCCATATCATTTCTCTAGGATCTCAGTCTAAAGGATTTTTTCTTATCATTCTCTGGGCTTAATTTTGCTGTGGAAAATCAAGCTCTGTGCTCTTTTTGTTTCATACCCTGTCATTTAGAATCAGACAACAATAATTCTGGAATCGGAATGTGCTTTCTGTTATCTGGCTGATTTTGATGGATTGTCATGCGTCGGTTTGACTTTGCAGGGGTTGAATATAGCATTAAAATGTTTTCAGCAGTTAACTGAACAAACATGCAATGGAAACTAGAGAGAAAGGTCACCGGCACAGTGTTTGGTGAACAAAGCTTTGCAGGTTTTTTTTGGGGTTGGTTGGTATTTTATTTTTTTTTTTTAAACTTGAGAAAAGCTTTGGAATAGTGTATTGCAACACAGTTTGCAGATCACTGAATTATGTACTGTACACATGGTTAACGATTTATGGGGCCATGAGTTATTTAATCGGGTGATGCATATGCTTTGTACAACAAGCAAGCAGAGGAAAACTCTGGAAGAAATTGTTCATCCTTTGAATGACACACATTATATGCTGTATTATCAGAAAATAATATGACTTTTTCCAGTCAAAAGTTGTCATTTCCAGTGGCCGTTGTCCAATCTGAAGACATCAATTAAGCAAAAATGTGTAAAAAATAGTGACTCATTTGCGGTGTGTTTAAACATGTGCAAGGCAAAATAGGGATATCTCAAATCTCTGGCATTAGGCTCTTGGGCTGTCATTGTCTTGAATTTTGTTGCTTTGCAGAAAGGACACAGCCTACAACAAGGCACTTGGTTTTAATACCTGCTGAAACTGAAATGTGTTCTTGCTGTAGAGGTTTTAATCCTACTGCATGGGAGGTGGCAGATAGCTGTAATGATGTGTTGCAGCATAGGGTATAAAAGGTAAGGATAACCAAGGAAGAAGCATTGTACTGTTCACAACAGACATGTCCTTTTCAGGGTGTTGGTACAGCATTCAGCACACTGGAGATCTTACTTTGGATTGGAATGTGTTGGTTACATAAAAATGAGAGGAATAGAAAAGGAAGAAAGCAAGTGACAAGCATGATGAGGTAGGAAAATAAAGGAACCAATTAGAGGGGAACAGAGCAGAGGTGCAGATGAGGGAAACAAAGTAAATCTCAGAAAATATATGTGACATGAGGAAGAATTTTGAACTTCTTGTGGTTGTGGAGAAACCTTCATCTTCAAAACTGTGTGGGGACAGAAAGTGGGGAATGGAAAGCTAAGATCATCTCTGACTCTGCTTGAGAGAGGAGATGGAGGGGAGACCTCATTGCAGTCTACAGCTTCCTCATGAGGGCAAGTGGAGAGGCAGGCACTGATCTCTTCTCTCTGGTGACCAGTGACAGGACCCAAGGGAGTGGCAGGAGGCTGTGTCAGGGGAGGTTTATGTTGGACACTGAGAAAAGGTTTTTCACCCAGGGCACTGGAACAGGCTCCCCAGGGAAGTGGTCACAGCATCAAGCCTGAGAGCTTGGACAAAGGAGCATTTGGACAACCCTCTCAGGCACATGATGTGATTCTTGGGGCTGTCCCCTGCAGGGCCAGGAGTTGAACTTTGGCAATCCTTGGGTTCCATCCAACTCAGGATTTCTAAGATTCCATGATTCTTCTACAAAAGGCACTGTCTTTTGACATAAGAGCGGTGGACATGATGGAGCAGGGTTTTGTCCCACTTACTACATCTCAGTGTCCATCCCAGCAACTAGAGCCACAGATCAGATTAGACAGGATGACAAGAAGGGTCAAAGCAGAGGCGTTGTGTCAAAGAAGATATCCCCAAAGGAAATTAAGCATCATCACAGGCCTGGACCTTTCAGTGTACCCTAGAAAAGTACTTCTAGTGGACTCTTGAGGGCTAATCACACTGAAGAGCCATGGATATAAATAGGCACTCAGCCCTCTATAAACTGAGACAGTCAGAATGATGTGTTCTAGATGTGAGTAATGTAGCCAGAGCATTGCTGAGCACTTGTGCTCATCTAGAAGGCTGGAAAGCTTCACTGAACTGACTGACTGTCAGACATAGCAGTGATGATATGCTACCTCCTCAGATATATGTTCTTTTCCCTCTGTTCAAAGCCTGAGGACAGTGCAGAGTTTTCTCCAGAGTCGCTGCTTAAAGCAGCCTGAGCAGCAGAGTGCCCTGCTGGGTAAGAAGTGGGAGATGAGATGGAGCCATGCAGACAGGCGTGGAGCCTTCTCCGTGCCGCAGTGTCCCCTCCATGCTCAGCGGAGCTTCCCGTGCTCTGCTGTGCTCCCTGCACCTTTCTGTCAGCAACTCTGGCTCGTGATGATCCTTTCAGGGCAGGTTTTTCTCTGAAAGCTGGAATGCTGTCTGGGAAGAGAGGGAGATGCCCCAGCCTGTCAGAATGGAATTGCTGCACCTGGAATGGCCAGGCTCTCTTAATGTTCTTCATAGAGTCTGGATTTTTTCTTTTTTTAACTCTTGAGAAAGGATCTAGCTTTGAAATTTCCCCCGATTATGAAGATGCACAAGTCTTCCTTCATATTTCCAGTATCTGACTTCAACAAAAGTCTCTAAAGCTTTCTAGTTACAAATTGTACTCTTGTGAATAATGGTGACTCAAATATTCCAAAGCAATTTTAATATTCTCCATATCCATCAAAGTCCATGCAGCTAAGTCCATGCAACTAGCTTCAGAAAGCCACATGAAAATGCAAATGTTTGCTTTCTCAACCAGAACTGAAAAATACCAAGCATTTCTAAAGGAGAAACAGAACAGTATGTTCTACTTTCCTTATGTATTTTATAAAAAATGCATATATAAAAAATGAATATAAATTCTTTTAGGAGAAATTGTTTCATAAAAGAAACATGAGTTTGCTTTGGCAAAGATGCCTATGATTTATGGTTCATTCTGTAAACTTGGCCAAACAATTTCCTTCTCCTTTATGATTGGAGAGCAGAGCTGTTGGGGGCAGGGAGTTACAGGATGGCATCTGTTCTTAGAGCAACAGAATTATGTTTATTCATGATTAGTTTATGCGGAAAATGCATCAAAGAGTTTATTTGAATTTTTGATAAATTTGCCTTGTAGAAAAGAAATATTTTTCTTAATTGGACCTTGTAGGGAAAAAATCCCAGTAATGGCAAATGCAAATGAGAAATAATCTGAATTTAAAGAGGATTTTTTCAGAACCACTAGTGCTCAAAGCTGGGTGAGGCTGCTGTCTGTGCACTTTTTAATAAAATTGTGGCTTTTCTTCTCCCCTTTATTTCTATATGCATATTCCATGGTAGTACAGTAGTGGTTTAACATGTAGCTTCTTCATGTATCTTTACTGAAAACAGGAGATAAGTTTATCAGTATAGTGCTCAGTAGCCTTCTTTTCCTGCTTGCTTTTTAGTATTGAATGAGGTTTTATAAAATGCCACCGACCATGCCAGTTTTCCATATTTTTCACTCTATGCAAATTTTTGCAGAGAGGTAGGGAGAGCAAGTGAAAGATTGACACTGGTATCTCCTGAAATGTTCCCTGGGTTTTTTTAAGCAGCTCAACTTTCTTATAGCGTTGCCAAAAGCCTAACAGATGATGTTTTCAGGATCAGAGACAGGAGATTGAAATGTTGCTAATGTCTGTAGCACTTAAGTCATTGAATTCTGTAAAGAAATGTGCCATGATTGATCTGATTAATCTTTTAGATGGGTGGTTAGAGAGAAAGGAGCTTTTCCACCATGCTAAATCTTTATATTTATAAAACTGCTTTTTAGACACTGAGCTTGGGTGTCTCTGTAATATCCTGACACAGGTGACTTGCACTTGGCAATTTCAGCTGGATCGAGTACTCTAAGCCAAAATGGACAAGTTTTCAGCCTGGCTAGAATAGAAACATTTTTTACTGTTCTTTCTCATGAGCAAGGTCCTGTGGGATTCTTTGGGGAATGTAAAACATTGTGGAAGACAGGCATGCTGTTACTGCGCAGAAGCTGTCCCCTTGCTGCAAGAAGGTTCTCGCCCTCAGCTCAAATTGAGGGTTCATTGCCAAAAAGCTTCAGGTTATATCTCATAATTCTCCAGATTAACTGTAATTCTGGACGAACATGGATGCTGCAGGTGAGCTGGAGAAACTCTCAGCTGGCAGTTACTCTCCCATCATGATCTGCAGCAGACTTGTGAGTCAACCTTCATTCTGTCTAACAAAACGAGAGGACTTGGTGCTTGTGCTGAAGGATTCTGGTCCTTCCTCGTCTTCTCAGAGCTGTACTGGGGCAGGAGAGCAGGTATATGTCATGCTGATGCCACCGGTCGTGACACAATTGTTACAGAAATTCTGGTTTCTCTTTGAAACTCATCACCTGCTGGTTATTTCATGAGGAATTGGGTCTTCCCAGCCCTGTCTTTCAGCTTCAAAGGTGCAATACTTGTCAAGTTGAGCTAGAGACATTTTCCTTTTCACGTAAATTCTTGTAATTTCTCTCTCTCTCTGGACAAGTAGCAGAAGGCAATATTAATGTGTCTGTGTAGATACCAATGCACACAATTCATTGTTTTTTTAGCAAGACCATGGAGCTTTAGCAAGGATGTCAAAAAGCCAACATAACGCACCAGAACTAAGGAGCAGAATTGGTCAAGCATTACAATAATATAGTTTTATTCTGGGAGGAAACAGATGTAGAGAAAGATAATTCTGTCATTCTCTAAACTAGTCAAAGAGTAATAAATTATTTTTAACCCAAATTTACAAAATTCAAAATATTTGATCAAGTCTATTTGGTCTTTTCTCTTCAGGAACCTGCTAAGTGAACACCCAGGACAACATACATGAATAATAGGCTTCCATAGGGTTTGAGTTTCTATGCTATTTGGTCAGTGCATTGAATGCCACACCGAACTTAAAGAACATTTAATATTACAATTAATTATATCATGTTGGAATAAATAATTTCCTAAATATACACTCTGTCATGGTGACCACTGATAAGGAATTTAATTTGAAACTCAGCTCTTGGCTTCTGAAAATCAGCTTTAACTAAATTGTCGCAGTCATTACATGTTGTAAAGCCTCTATATTTCACACTTCATTTTCTCTCCAAATGGATGACAGCCTACTTCAAAGGGAAAGAAGTAAACCTGTGGTCAGAGTGTTCACCTGAGCAGCATGCTCTCCCTAGATCCCACGTCTGGCAGTTGCACACATTTTGAATTCCTGCAGGTTTACAATTTAATTGGTCAAAAATCAAAGGGTGTCCAGTTGAACTGGACCTTACAACAGGGTCAGAGATTGGGGGCAATGTTTGATGCTCCACCTTTCTTGACATTTCACTGTTGCACGAAAATGGGAAAGATGTTTCAATGAACTTCCCAGGCTAGAAATGTTAACCCCAAATGTTCGAAGCTTATGAACGTGAAGTTTATATGGAACAGAGACAGTTTTAGAGCTCTATTTGTGTGCGTACTAGAGGCTGTATTATAAGAAGTGAAAATAATATGCTAATTTGTACCTTTTCACGATCTGTAATATCAACCCAAGTACTCAGATCCTCATTCAGCCATTATGAATAGTTTCAGCGTGTGTGGTAAGAATTCATCATAGAATACTATAGGGTAAACATAAAAATATTTCAAACTCTAGTGGCAGGATCTACATGACCATATATTGTCTTTTTAGTGATCAGTCCAGGAAGACTGGTGATATTCCTTGTTACACACACAGCTATGGGCAATGGTCTCTGAGTACTTCCTCTTATTGTTTTGATTATGTGGAGATTGTGAGGGAAATGCTCAGAGGTAGAAGCTAGGAAGTGTTTGAAAGAAGACCAAAATCAGAGCTGTTTTGAATTTAAATGAAAAATTAATGTTTGTTTCGTACCTTGTTACTTTGGACAGTTTACTCTAAGTCACATTTTTTAAAACAGAAGCATCTTCTGGGTATATCCTCTTCATCGATCCCTGGGCAAAGTGAAATTGGTATGACTGAGGACAGGGGTTCCAAACTCTTTCCTAGTTGCTCTCCTCTTTTTCTGTGCCTACTCCCTTGGGCAGGGGAGGCCACAACCTGGTCTAAACTGAGCAGAAGGCAATCCTTGAGCCATGCTGAGGCTTGGAGGAACACTGAGCTTTGTCCCAATGTCCTGCTGCCTTTACTGGTCCTGCCTACTGAGTGGGAATGCAGCAGGAGATTTTTGCCAGTGGTGAGATCGTAATAGAGGCTGTGCTGTCTGGGGCCAAGGTGTCAGAGTTACAGTGTGTGTGATTGCATTGACCTGTCTTCATTTCAGCTCATGTAATATTTCTGTCAACACACAGAGAGCGTGTGGCTCACAGAAAGAGGGATGCTGTATTGCTATGGGAAGCATGTATAATGGCTATATAAATTGAATTGGTAGAAGGACCCAAAAACTCTATTCATTTTTACATTTTTATTTTTTTTCTTGAACCAAACTCAGTGTTTGAGGCTGTGTCACAAAGAATAGTTGTGTTCTTTGGGGACCTCAGTGTCATGTGCCAGTAATAAGGGCATTGTCACTGTTTATCTGATCAGAGAGTGATAGTTCAATACCTTTCAACTTGACTGGGCAGATAAGGTGCAGGAACTTGTAAACTGTGTGTTTCCATCAGGGGACTGATTTGGGCTGGGTTTGGTAACACTGTTCATACATAAGTGCCTGCTTTTAAAATCACTTGTGTTTTCATAGGAACCATTTGCTTTCCTTTTTGGAAAAGAAAAAAAAAGAAATACATCTTGATAATCAGAAAGTTAGTGTTATGGTAGACAACAGAAATACTTAATACTGTTAATCATTGTTCATACTAGAAGTAATATACATTTTTTTGGAGTATGTGCCACAGGATTTGGCCACCCAAGACAGACTGGATAGGGGGAGCTGGCCTCTGGTGCATTGGCTGGGTTTGCTGAAGCAGATCCGAGATGCAGAGCTGAAGCATGTGCTGTTTGCAGCTGTGCCTGAGGCATGGAAAGGAAGGAGAACACTTCTCTGCCTAGAGAGAAGTGGAGGACAGTTGTATGTATGGCCCAGAGGAGCAGAAGTACAGAGCTCTTGTGGAGATCTTGAAGTGCTGAGCAGGACATGACCTTTTCTTGTCTCTGTGACATTCGGGGAGCCAGAGCATTGATAAATTTTATTATTAAAAACAAGTTTGTGCTGAACAATGTCTGTTAGCATGAATTTCTCTTCATAACAGAAACTAACTATTAAGGCCTTAAATACCATTTTACTGAATTAAGAGGAAGAGCACATAATTGAAGACAAACAGGTCTAGAAAGTCCAACTTATGGTTTATGAGGCCGACACAATGCACATTTTAAGAGTTTCTTAGGAAAATAAGCTTAGCAGGTGAGCTTTCCAAGATTTCAGTCAAGTAAAAATTGTGTCCTTTTAAATAAAACTCATTCATAGGAAAACCATGTTGATTTGGAAAACTCTAATTTTCTACTCAGATTTTCAGTCCCTTCTCCTTTACTCCTCATTCAGACTATTCATACAAAATCCGAGGTGTTATGCGGTAACAGATGCTGGGTATTCTTTTATTTGTTTATTTTTTAGGTTTGTACCCAACACACTCGGTCATTTAACTTGGTTATTTTCAAGTCATAACTGTGCTATTCGGTACAGCTTTCAAAATCTAACCAACTATGAGGTAGAAAGTGCCTTGTATAAAGTCGTCCTGTCATGCACCATCCCCCACCCTCTTTCTGCTAGCTGCCCATTTCACAAACAGGTATATAAAGCTGGCATGACCCAATATCATTATTCTGTAGCAGGTGTCAGTTGGGAGTTTTTTATACTTCAGGATCCCTTGACCTTTCTTCTGGACACACGTACAGTGTGTTAATGATGAGCAATGTCCACACATCAGCACTAATTCAAACTTGAGCTCTTCCAGAGTTTGAAATATGCATGGATAAAGTCTGTGCAGATGGTCCTGAATTTTAATATATAAAAGTCACACTAAAACAAAGTTAACTTTTAAAATTCTGCAATAAATCACAAAAAGCTGAATATGATCCTCTGGATATCTTAATTAGATGAATTTCTTTCACTTAATCAAACGTTCAAAGTCAAAGGGACAAAAGACATTGTCTTTTTTAGTGACTAAGGCCTGAATAACAGCTCAGTGGTCAGAAGGGTTGATCAAATTACTTGCTGTCACTTATGTTTGTATTTGATTGTATTTTTTTTCTGGAGAATAAATTGAAAATCACTGTTTCAATTTTTTTATCAGTCGCAATCACAAATATCCTTAATCAGGAATTGTAGTGAAAGGACGAGGAGTAATGAGTTCAAATTGAAAGAAGGGAAATTTAGGTTAGACATATGGAAGAAATTCTTTACTGTGAGGGTACTGAGGCACCAGAACAGTTTCCCAGAGAAGCTGTGGATGCCTTATCACTAGAAGTGCTCAAGGCCAGGTTGAATGGGACTTTGGGCAACCTAGTCTGGTGCAAGGTATCTCAGTCCAGGGCAGGGGAGTTAGAATTAGATGATCTTTAAGGTCCCTTCCAGCTCAAACCATTCTTTGATTCTGTGATTCCCAACAGCTGTATTTTTAGACTTCTTGCTGCCAAACAAGGATTTGGCATCATGGACGTCTACACAGGAATATTTAAGGAATGGTTAGTTTGCAATCTAAATTTCAAAGACGGGCCATAGCAAGAATCAAGATGATCCACACAGCCAGCTTTGATAGGTATCTCTGATAGGAATTCCCCGTGAGAAGGTCAGGAGTTGAGGACACGGGGTGTCCTCTGGGCTCAGAGACGTGCACTGCACCTGCTGCGTGTTGCTCAGAGCTCAGGCTCGTGGGTGCCCGAGCTCATGCAGAGCACATGGAGGCCATCAGGATGGAGCAATCAGGCTCTTCAGGACTCTTATTTAGCACACGCAGATGGCACTTTTAAGAAACTTCACATATGGCTAAATTAAGAGGATTTCTCTAATGAGGAAATTAATAAATGTCTGCTTCAGGGTTATCTCTGTGCTCAATTCCCTTGTTTCTTCTCCAAACCTTCAAAGTGCTCCATTTTGTTTCTAAAAAGTGGTTTGTGCTGGCAATCTCTCCAGATTTTTCTAGCTTTATTGAAAACAGTTCTGACATTTTTGCTGAAGTGGGATATCTTTGGGTTTGTGTGTTCAGTTTTTTTGTTGTTGTTGTTGTTTTTGTCTTTTTTTTTTTAAATTAAGCCAGAGGTAGAGCTGGAGCACGGAAACATCAGTTGTAGCTATAAACAAAGTTTTTAGAGAATGAGAAGGGAGAGAGAACCTGAGCACAAGGATTTACATTGGGGAAGTATTAGGATTGACTCTAGGTGTCACTGTGAGCTGTGCCTATAATTCTGCAGATCCATTTCCACTTTTATTCAGTGACCCCCACTTTCCAGCCTTCTTCCTCCTCTCTGTTTCCCCCATCTCTCTTTCTCTGATTCTGCAACACACACACACGTGCATGCAGAGAAGAGCATGATAAATAATAGCTGGAAGCAAGGAAATTACTGTGACCATTACAGAACATGGCATTGATAGAAATTAATAGTTACTTAATAAAAATGCTGGTTAACTGAGTAGTTATGATGTGCGATATCTCATTTATATGAAGCTCTGGAAAGCAAATGAGTAAAAAAAACTTGCTGAGCTTTCTTTTGTCCATTTCTATTTTTACAGGTAAGAGCAGAAGGTAAACACCAGTAAACAAGATACTCTTCCAGTCTTGCTAATCTGGATTGGGCAGGGGCAGGACTAGATCATTTTAGGGATTATAGGCATGAGTGCAGGCGTGAGGCAGACTTTGAAACTGTACCCACCTGTGTGGATAACCACAAAAGCAAACTCTATCTCTTAATGTTTTCTCTTCACTAATATTAAGTTAACTTCTCAATTTATAATTTAGAATGCTTTCCTATAAGATCCACTTAGAGAATACTAACTAATGACATACAGCAACATCATTAAACACTTTAGTGCCTCAGGGTAACAGAGTACAATGCATCCTGCAAAGTAGCACTTAGAGGCTGTATGAACATATTCTGTCACCTTGCAATCTTTTATAGCGTAGCCCTGGGAATGTGCGGGGAGATAACACGCGGCAGAATAGAACAACGTCTGCTGGAGTCACACTCTCCTTAACGTGATGAATTATCAAGATGCTGTACGTTTCCCAGTTAGGTCCCAAACAGATGAACTTTTGTAAGTGAGCAAATTTAAATGCTTTCTTATCACACATAGGCAGAACGCTGTTTTCGTGGTGTTACTGAGAGTCTGATGTTACTTTTAAGTGACTTTGTGCAGTGATCAGTACTTCGGTCCTAATTAGTAGAAGTAGTTAGTGCCTTAGATTTAAATCGTAAACAGAAAAATAGGTCATCTAATATTTTAGTTCATCCGTGTGCCAACCCTGGAATTATTCCTTGCTGTATATATTCTTTTTTCTGTATCACTTTAAATTTCCTAAGCAACAGCTTGCATGACTTCATGCTTTTTTAACTGGAATTTAGTATGATTCTTCTGAAGGACAAAGGCAATTTTTGAGGCCTCTTTGTAGAACTTCATTTCCTTTTTGATTCTGGTTCCTCCGACAATGCTGAATCTTGAATTTTTGTAGGATCTCATGGGAGAGGGAAAGCGATCTGCAAAGTACAAATTCTCCTGGTGAATCTTGCTTGTTGCTAGATGGAAACCATCTCTCCTTGGTTTTCATCCTCGCTTTACCCTGCATCTCATACTGCACGTTCAATATGGTGATGACTCCGAGATGCACCCTGTCACTAATCTAGTCTCTCGTGGCTGCTGTGATTATCCACTGTCTCTACAAAATTACTCCTGGACAATGTCATCAGTGTAGTCTCACCTCTGAACGGAACAGCCCTTTCTACTCTTTTTTTTTTTTTTAATCAGGATTAAGCAGTCAGATCTGATGACACTTCACACGAGTGCGGTTGTTTGAAAACATACTGTCCTTTCAATCCCAGTAAGTGACAGTGCACACAGTGTGCACTCTGCTAATGCCACGGCTGCCTTTGATGCCTGCTCTGACGTGTTTTGAGATAAATAGTTCAGAGGAAGAGTCTTTACAGTAGCAAACTACTTTTGCCAAATGGTTAGCTCTATATAGGCCCTTTTTCCTCCCTTACTTTTTTCTTTTAAAAGGAAAATATAACAGGGATTACATTGAGGGAGAGTTGAGGAGCCATTTCCTAGGATGAATATTTTTTTTACTGGGGAGAGGCTTAAATTCCTGTATATTTAGAGCAAAGAAGTGGGTGTGAGGAAATATGTCTAAGCTTCTTGCTCCCATCTCCATGCCCAGTTTCTCTCTCATGGATATTATAGAGGCTTGAGTGGGAGTCTGGGAGTTTTCAGTATGTGGGAGACAGCTAGTGGCAAAAAAACCTGTGGAGCTGAGTAAGCCGCATGATTGCATCTCTAATTTCTTCTCTTGTGCTGTCCTTTGGGTGGTGAGATGGGAGAGATGAGTCTTACGAACTGTAAAACAGGGAATAAATGGCAGCAGTCAGCTGTGGTGGGGCTTTGTAGGGGTTTGCTTTGGCCATGGAGCTCCCCAGTGCCTGAAGTACCTCAGGGGCTGAGCTCCCTGGGCTTCAGCTGGGACAGAGCACCAGGAAGCAGCAGGGATCAGTCAGGTTACAGTACAGGCTGAGCAGGGATGTGAGAGAGGCATTGGCAGTGTGGGTCTCGTCATGTGTGAGGAGGAATTTCACTGGGGAGCCACAATAGGTAAGGCATGGTGTGGGGTCCTAGAGGAGAATGATCGGGTTAAGCCAACTTTTCGTCATCCCAGATTCAAAGACGTGGTCCCAAGTCACAGAAGTTTCTCTCACACTGCTGTGTCAGGTGGTAAGAAGGTCACCCCTACTCCACCACTGCTCTGTGTGGTCATTGCACCAGAGAGAGGGGGGAGACCAGAGTGGAACCAGCACTGATATGAGGCAGGTGCCAAAGGCTGAAAGGGTGTTTGCTCTGCTCCTACTGAACACTGACTGCCAGGCTGGGGGAGGAGGAAAGATCCCTTTCAATAGATGCAAGTCCTAGAGTTTCCTAGAGGAAAGAGCCATCATGTGTCGTAGGAGAGATGTAAAGGTCTAGAAGATCTCTGCAGGTCTGGTGGAGTGTTGTATGGCTTTTGTAGCATGTTTGCTCTTTCAGAAGAGTTTAGGGATTCAGGAGGAATGTTTCCAGTGGGGGAAATGGAGAGGAAGAATCTTATTGGAAAATGTTCTTAATCATAGCAGGAATTTTCCGTAAGTGTTTTTTTCTTTTTTTTTTTTTTTTTTTCTTTTTTTTCTGTAACATTTTCTGGTGTTGAGTGTAGTTCATGCAGTATTTAAGTTCTCTTCATCTCAGATGATTCACTGAAGGTCAGGTCTCTTGAAGTAATATTTTCTTTCTTATCTGCACCTAATCAATCATGTCATATATAAAAAGTCCAAGCAGTTGTATCAGCCTTTAGCACAATGTAACAATATTAGACCAATCAAAATAAACCAATCACATATTGGAAATTATTTTAAAGTGATATGGCAAAAAAAATACAAACAAGCTGCCAAATAAAACTGATAAAATAACACTCACTGGTCATTACAATGTGGAGGTAGTTGCAGGGTTTTTTCTTCTTCCAGAATATTTAACTGGCTCACTTCTAATATTTCTTTTAATGTTTGCTTTTGCCTGGCAGGAATGTGATAAAATTATGCAAAGCTATGATTCACATAGAACAAATACAGATTGCAAACTATATAATGTTATCCTGGCCTGCTGTTTATAAAGCAATGAATATGCCTGCTAACTCTGTATGCTGATGATTTTTTTGTAGCCAGGTTTATAGCTGGATGAATGACCTTTACTTTTTCTAATTATTATTTTACACAAGCAAATAATTTACCTTTGTAATCATAAGCAGTCATCGAGAAAGACCCTTGGCAGTTGCTGGCATATTGTACTGTTCATATCGTTCAGTAAATAGTCTTTTACTGGTTCGGGTATGGTTTCTACGCCTTGTGTGCACAGAAATAATGTGAATTAAAACTTAAGGCAAATTATCTCAGTTGTGTATATAGGAGTTTGCAAAAAAATCATGGGCTGTGCGAGTTACAGATAGAGACCTGTTGGGTAAATGGCCTTATGGTTCTGGTGCAGCCTCTGCTCAAGAGCAACTGAAGAAATCAAACTTTTCTCACTAGAGCAAACAGCTGTGCCAGCCTTACACGGAGTCTTAGGACTTGGAGAAAATCCGACTGTTTCTCAGTCGGTGTGCCCAGAAGGGCACTGGAACCGGTGGCCAGTTGCTCGGCCACAGCCAGTTAAGCAGAAGCATGTGAAAAGGCTTGCTCAGTTTCTTCACTGTTTTGAGTCTTTCTGAGCATCTTAAGGGTCAGACGCTGTCTTTAAGCACTTACAATAGAATGGCAGGGACTGAATTGCTGACAGCATAGCATGCAATCTTGCTCAAGAAGTGTAGCGTTAGTCTAGAGACAACATGAGGTAGTTCAGAGACACCTGAGCTGTTTCAGCAATAACACTGAACTTTCATGCTTCAGCTCTTTCTGATACAGCTGCTTGTTTCACAAACAGGTGTCTAAAACTGCTGTGAAAGTCACCTGCAGACTGAGCAAAAGTCTACTGACTTTTCATATAATGGTGCAGTGTCAAATAATAATGTGCACGTTTTGTCTCTTGGGAATTGCAACTGGAGGGCCTGTTGTCTGTGAAAATGAGAAGAGACCCATGATTTGGGGGAACCGGGAAAGAAACCTGCTGGAGGCTGCCCTTTGTTTCACTGTGTTTTCCCTCTCTGTGCAGTAGCTAAGATTGCTAGCAGAGGGACTAATTCTGCTGTCTGTGTTACAGGATTTTTTTTCTGTTTCTTTTCCATCCCAGGAACAAATTAATTGGTTTGGTTTTTTGTTGTTGTTGTTGGGTTTTTTTAATTATTTTTTTTTTATTTATTTTTGGTTGGATTTTCTGGTGTGTTTTTTTGTTTGTTGGTTTAGGTTTTTTGTCCCCAGTGAATACATAGAAGTGCCACAGACCCCATTCTTTCTGCAGAATCTGCTGCTGCTCTGCATTGCTGCATAAGAGTGAATATAATAGCCATGTGACATGTTGACAGGAGTAATTATACTCAGAGGGGTTGGTAATTTATGTTGGGTAGCAGGTGGTATAATTTCCTGGTTACTCTGTACCCTAACTTGTTATTATCTATGGCCATCAGCAGCCAGAGTGACACCTACAGAGGAGACTTTGGAGCTCACAGTAGGAGCCAGAGTTGTTCCATTTGACTGTAGATCGAAGGAATTCCTGGGTCCTTCATACTGTGTGTAACATAACCTTTGATAAGGTAGTAGGTAAGGTGAGGGATGACTCATCTCATTGACTTCCCCCTCTTGTGCATGACTTTTTAACGTGTTATGCTTGACAGAGAATGTGTTGCTACTTACTTTGACCACCATCATTATGCCACTGACTCAGTCATATATAATATGCCATCTAAATAGCTACTGTCCCTAAGGAAACATTTTTTACCATGATATTTCTTTGGTCTGCCAAGTTAACTTCATTGCCTGTTTCTGAGATGAGCACCCCATTGTTTTGGGAGCTGCACACACACATAATTAGGGACAGAGTCTTCCTCTGACAAGCTTTTGCCCTTAAAAGAAGAGAAAGAGAGGCAAATGTTGCTTTCATTTTCCAAATGGAAAATGGATGTGACAAAGAGCTAAGGATAAGTAAATTACCAAAGAAGGTCAGGTAAAGGATCTGAGACAGAGCAAGGAGTTGATCAAGTTTTTAGAAGAGCCAAATACAATGGCCTAATAGCACAATCATCCATATTTTCCTTTTCTTTTCTTTAGAATTCTTCTGAACTGTTATATTCCAGCTTAAGCAACTTGTCGCTGTCCTAAAACCGTAGTACAATCTCCTCAGTCTTGGGAATCTCTCTGAATGCCTGAGCATATGTTGAAAATCTAGATCTATAGTCTTTGATCTCTGAGGTTTTTTTCAGCTCCTCCCATTTCCAGTTTTTAGCTTTCTCACCTTATGTCTTCCAATTCTTCAATCCCTAATCCTCGAGATTCTTACTTTTTCCTTCTTCCTTCCCTTACCAGGCCTGGAAATACTGACTGAACAGTCAGTGTTTACAGTAGCTGTCTTCCTGTGTGATTTCTGGGCTGATACATCTCCTGTGCATGGATGTCCAACATAGCTCCAAACAAGTGTCCTCTCTTGGTGCTGTAGCTCTGCCTAGCACCACATACACATGGCTACAGTGCTTAAATTACTCCGTAGGTAAGGCTGCAGATTCCTTAGGTAGTTGCAAAAGCTTTACTATACACTTGGATTCTTGACATTTACCTTTTACAGCTGTCGTGATCCTTGATCTTTCTTTTAATCCATGGGCTAAAAATATTGCTGAACGTGTTATATATTTCCTAGGGGTTTTTTAAAGATTTTTTTAGTACAAGTGGGGGTTTGTAGGTTTTGGGGTTTTTTTTTAGAGAAATGATAGAGTGTTCAAAGACAATGGCAAAGAGCTCACAGTGACTGTCATGGATATCTTTACTTTTTTTCCTTTGCAACGAGCAGATAACATTACCAGAGCATTCACTGAATTCCAGACTGGGACATGGGCTGCTTAGTCTAGTGCCATCCTTTCTGTTGATGTCAATTAATTGCTAATACATCGATGACTGTTACATCCTGAATGCTCTAAAAGAATTTTACAAAGAGTGGTCTAGGCCTAGAATGAGGGGCACTAATAACTCACTAGGAGCACAAGGAAAGTAGTGGCCAGTGGGAACTGTATTTCTCCCAGCAGGAAGACAGTCAGGATGGTGGGGTTCACACCCCACGGTTAAAAATAATGCCTGAGTCTTAGTAATGTCCAAGTGTATTCATGAGCTTTTAATGTCTCATGCCATTGAGCAGAGCCAAGTGAACACTCCATGGCTGCTCATTGCCAGGTTCACAAGGGTGAGATGTATCCCGTGGATGTTCCTATACATCTCCAGTTGCAGGAAATGGAATGCTCTTATGTGAGCTACTAAAGAGGAGGAGGATGCTATAATTTGTGATCAGACCTTATCCTGGAGAGTGGTGTTGAATCTTCCTTTCCTTCAGTACAGATTCTTCCAGGGGTAATTGTTCTAGACTGGGAGTTAAGGAGGCTTGCCTGGGCACTGGGATGTGTTTGACAGGCAAAAAGGGTTTGTGTGTGAAACCAAAATTAAATGTGCCAAGGCCACATGTTTCAGAAGAATCATTCACGCACGGGAGTACTGGGATATCATACAGGAAGGGGTGGACCGTCTTTAGAAATGGAGAATTGGAAACAGGAGTCAATTTGTATGAAATACACAATGTCAAATGTAATTTTTTTTTCTATAGGCTCATTAAATGGCACTGCTAAAGAAAAAAAGAAATGCATAAATATTTCACAGGACACACCCTTGTAAAATAGTAATGTAAAAAGCAAATTGATCTTCAGATGTTTCAGATGAAATATTTTTATTGATGATAAGAAAGTGTGAGTGTAATGGTACAAGTCCTGGGTGTATAATTCTGGGCATTTGTGTTGAAAACAAAAGTAGAGATGCAAAGAGGAACCTGATTTACTTCAGGAGAATGGAAAAGCTTTCTTAGTGGAGGAAATAGTGGAATCTGATTTGCTTAGCTTAGCAAAATAAAACCCATACAGATCTAAGTGACTAAAATCAGGGAAGCAGAAAAATAACCGGTAATAGCAGAGGCTGTGAGTAAATGTGGACCCAAATGAGAAGAACACTTAGCCATTAGAGGGGCATATTTCTTGAATATCTTACCCAAAGATTTTCCCTGGGAACATGGTAGTAGCAAACAGGAAAGTTGCAAATAGTTAATGTGTTTGCTGCTGCTACTGGAACCTAAACTCAGCATCCCAGGAGAAGCCATTCATTTCTGCATTCTGGTGCCATAAACAATTTTAGCCTAATTCAAGGAATCCATATTTCAGCATTTTTATTTTCTTGTGTCTTTTTTTGTGTGGACTGAATAATCATCTTGGATTTTAATGCCAATTTAAGAGTTTTCAAGCTAACTTCTCCCTTCCAAGGTTCCCCAATTTACCAGCAGTAGCTGAATTAGCTTTTCGGTGTTGTCTCATATTCTGCTCTAGTTTTCACATCAGGAGTACTAAATTCTGTCCTAGAGTCAATGAAGGCAGCCTGAGTGCTCAGTGTTAGTACAGTTCCCCACAGGGACCTCTTGTAGCCCATCTAGCTGAATTCAGTTGCTATTTGTTTTTCAGTTTACATTTTTTAAAATTTGACGATACCTGAGGGAATTAGTTTCCTAATTCTTACAGAATTACAATGTGAGTTGGATGAATAATCTCCTCAGACTTGTTTGGAAATCTCAGGTTGTTATTCTAATATTATTCATACTATTGTATGTGTTTTCATAGCTAAAAATCTGCAATAAATAACTCCCGGAACCATCTTAATTGCAAGAATATTTACTTACAGGGTCATTTATAAACAAAATTCATACCTGAATTAGGTTGTATAATTTTTTTAAAAGTAAGACTGAATATTAAGAAGTTGAACACACTGGCTTATGTAACAGCTACAGATCATAGATCAGCTGTAATTTCCTTAGTACTGAACTTCAAATGAGAAGAGACAAAAAAGTTGTGGCAAAGGACATGTTACGAAGTTTCAGTGCCTGATTCTGTAAATTGGTCAAATAAAGGTGGATGGCATTTATGATAAAACAGATTAAATTTCTCTCAGGTTTTTACCCAGTTAATGGTTCTTGAATGTTATGGATGAGAATAAGAGGTGTGTATGCCAAGAGAATCGTATTCTCTTAACAGAAAGGGAAGAGATGCCTAACTTGTAAGTTTGCACATCCCTATTTTATTGTTATTTATGCTAGAACTTACCAGTTCTAGGGTCAAAGCATCATCCTAACTAGCGGGAATGCAACGAAAAAGGAAGGTAGAAAGGTGAAAGAAAGAGATTAAATCAATAAGAAATGGTTCAAAACATATGTGTGATGAGTTCTTTCTAGTAGATAACATTGTCAAAGAATAAAACTGAACTGGAGGGTAACATGCTACCTTTCTGTCCAGTAAGTTCACTAGAAAAACTATATTTGATTCAAATCTCTGTAGAGATGTCTGAGATGCTGTTTTCCATGATGTGCAAGAAATTCTGAAGGAATTAAAATGCTTTTGGTTAGCTAGATTATGCTGAATTCTTCTCCTTAACAAGGGGACTGGCAGAATTTGATGGTCTCTCAGTCTTTGACTTATCTGGATATTAAAGTATTTCACATCATTTGGTGTGAAAATAGTCCTGGTCTCTTTAAGGGAGGATAAGACAGTGGATAAATCGCCACCATATGCTAAGAAGCTTTGTGATAAAACCTTATTCCCCAAATAAGAATTGCTAACAGAAATTCCAGAAAGATTGTTAGAGGCCTTCGCTTCCCACATTTTTTGGGGTGATGAAATCTTTGCACTAGTTCACGTAGTTTATCAGCATTCAAAAAGGCCTACTGTAAAATGTTTGTCACTTAAATCACATTTTGTGATACCACCTGATAGCATTTTCAGGTCCAACCAGTACTTTGTTCTGGGTTTTCTAAGAGGGTGATTAGTTTTACAAATGGCAGTGGAGTTCTTTCCTCTGAATTTGGGGTGTTTGTGGAAGCAAACTGCCTGAGGTCCCCTGTCATCACTGCAGAGCCCAAGACATTTTGAAAGCAGAACTCACTGTCTATAAAAGTACTGCTTTTAAGAAGGATTACCTTTGGTGCTCTTCAGAAAATTAGGTTAGATTAGACACCAAACTTTTAGAGGTTTAAAGACAGGTTAGAAGAGTCTATGACTGCCAGCCAAGTCCACAGAGACCCAGCGAGGGGTGAGGACTGGGGAGCACGCACCACACTTGCTGGATATATCCGTAATATATCTGTCCTTTATTGAAGAAAATACACTATCCAGACTCTACTTGACTTATGAATAAATCCAAGTCTTATATATCCATAGATTTTTTTTTTTTGTCTCAGTCCTTTTTTCTGCACAGAACTCTGCTTCTCAGAGTAAAAGGTTAATGATCTTTGGGCCTGCGCTGACCCAGGATCAGAGCAGCAGTTTTTTCCTTGGCTGCACTGGGAGGTGAATTCAGGGCCTATTTGAAAACCTGGCTTTACATGCAGCTCAGGTTTAGACAGGGGAACCTTGTGTAGTGCAAGTCCTCTGTGAAATTAGGTGACTCTATGTTGAAAGAGGCAATTTTTTGATTAAAAGAAAAAAATCTGATAAAAGCATGTGTTTGTTTTTGGAGAACAGCACGACAACGTGTATCGTTTTTATCTGTCAACAGCCATCACCTTGTCAGAGTTTGGCTGCTGTTGATTTATTGCAACCTATGCGAATGTATAATTGGTAGGCTGGTCCTCAGATCTGTGAAGGAGAGGCACAAATTTGGAAGCCAGATGTCCCATGGTAACGCTCTAAAAGAAAGAGATAATCACCAAAGAGCTGAGGCGCCCTTCAACTCATTACTCTTACATACTCTCTTAGCCTTAAGATTTATCAGTGTTTGTAATGAAAGCATCTAAAGTGAAAACAACTTATTAACTTCACTAAAGACACCATCTTCCACTCCCCACAAATAAATCTTTTATCATGATCTACACTGCAGGGATCCCAGCTTTTTAGTCAGAAACTGGGGGGGATTCACCAAGGCACACTATTTAGCATTGCTTCCCAATGCCCGGAATGACCTTGACAAGGAGAAAAGACTTTGGAGTTGGAAATTTCCTGGCAGAATAATGCACATAAAAGAGAAAGAATTACTCTCGTTCCTGGAGTTCAGGGATTATTCTTGGAGCTCTTTCATCGAGGCTATTTCTGTGCCAGTACTGAAGGCCTGCAAACAGCTCTCAAAGGTGTGGTCTGTCCTTAACCTGTTTATGACCCAGCCTTAAAGTCTTGCTATCAAAGACCATTGTATCTGAAAGGCATATCCTGCCAAAGGGAATACAGAGCAGTAGTTCCAGTAGAGCTGTTCTCCAGCTGAGGTGAAAAAACATCAGCATTTTAAATACTGATTTGTACTTTTAATTGATTGTTAATCACAGTGGGTTTCAGAGCATTTGGGTTTCATGAGGAGGCCATGGCTTTTCAAAGGTGGTGCTGTTAACATGGACCTCGTTCCTGGTGTTGGAGTACTGGCTGGTAGAAGGCAGATTATTGAAAACCTTCCTGTGACTTCTGTTGGACAGGAATGTAGGGACAGAAAGGCAGAGCTATAAAGCCTGTGTGTAAGTTATCATTTGTCTTTTCCCTATAATTCAGTCCTGATATGGAGAGAGGAGAAAGCTATATGTCATTAAACGAGTCTTAGTGGGTTCACAGACCAGGTGATGTACATCCTCTATTTGCCTCAGACAACTACATGTACATCTTTCTAATGTGATTAGGCCATCATACAGGGCACAGATCAATTTATTATTCTGCCTGAGAGCACCATGTTCCTCTTTAAAAAATTGTTACTCCTGGAGTTGGCAATTACTTTAAAATAAATTTACCCAAGACAAAATTGTGCCTCTTGGGTCAGTAAATGACTTCCCTGTTTTTTCTTGAAGAGACAAGGTGTTTATTAAAGACCTCCTTAGTTTACTGTGTTGGGTTTTTCACTTTGAATAATTGTCCAATTAAATATAATTTGGAAGTCCATGCTAACCTACTGCTTGCATTGTACAAGTAAGAATATCTCTGAAAGATGTGCATTAATAAATCCCACTGAGCCCTATCTCTTTTAAAAAATGGCTTCCTTTGTTTAATTTTTAGAATTCTTTCACAGGGCTCTAAGCCTTACATTTGGAAATGCCGCTGTTTTCACACAAATAATTTATACAGTCCATTCTTTCCAACTCTGTAGAAAACATTTTTATCATTTATTGTAAGTTAGCTTATTTTTAAAATTATTTTTATCCTATTGTTCAGATTTGGAACATGTATTACAGTTTAAAACTTTACACATTCTATTTTGTGTGTGTGTGTCTAGGGATTTCTATTTCTAATTTGCAAGGGGGAAATAATATGAAGTTAAGTGGATAAAAGTAATTAAGTGTAGCAATTAGATGAAGTTCTAGAAATCCAAGATGGAATTGGTCAATAAGAGATATGCAGAAGGACAAAGAAAAATTATGTTGCCTGATATAACCTGTTCCACAGAGATATAGTCATGCATGGCCTAGCAGTCTGACATGAGGCTGGCAGCAGGACCTCTCACTTTGAATCAAGCACAAAGGACATTGATGTTTCTTTATCTTCTAACATCTAAGTCACTCCAACTCATTTTCTCCTGTTGATATAAGGCTTTTATTCCTAATAGGAATATAATGAGTATTGATTAGCTAATCAATCTAATTAATAAAGATTATTTTACAACTGGGGAAAATAACAATGCATAATGGGGTAAGTTTTTGCTACTCATTAAAAATGAGTAGCAAAACCTGCCATACAATGAATTCCAAAAAATATTTTATGCTGCCGTAGTTACAGTTTTAATTGTAGTTATCATTGCTCTTACTCCATTAAAAGTATGTTTTTGTTTCAATATAGGTAGGAAAAGCATGACATTAAATTGGTGTTAGGATTGAAATTAACTGTCAACTCTGGCCTTTATATTCTGGTTGCCTTCAACCTCTAGTGAAACATAAGATTATAGCTGGAAAACTTCTTTGCCTTTCGTAGTTTGTCAGTGCACAGAACACCTAATTAATGTTGAGGTCAGTAACACAATCTGCTGTTCCTGAAGAGTTAAGATTCAGCAACCACCCATACACTAGAATAAACTCCAGCCAAGTATTTTCAGCCTGTGGCATCCAAAATAAAACAGAAGTTAATTGACCCTCTTCACTGTGACACCATCCATGGGCAGGAGGGTGCATATAAATACCTGTAGAAATCTGAAGTGCATCATTCAGTTCCAGCTGAGATGTGGAGCTGCATAATTTCACTGAAATTGTCTGGAATAGAGGAGTAGTGGACTTTTTTTTATCCAGTAATTTGATAATGCAATTCTTCAGAAAGAGTCCTTACAGATAAAAGAGCTTGGTTGCATCATGAAATCAGGAGGATTTGGGATAGTAGGAGGCCAGCGGAAAGCAACAGGAGACTTCAAAGGAAGTGAATTCCTTGCCTGAAAAGTCACATTATATACCTTTTTCTCCCTTTAACAACTCATGACATGCAGGCCCAAACTGGTTGTGGCATTCCATAGGTGAAAAGCCTGGTCTTGACTGAACAAAATGATAAAATATCATGCTTTGGACCCAGGGCCAGTAATTAGTGGTTGGTCTTATCCAAGCAGTACAGAGTCATGTGCTGTTGCATTTTCGAGAATGGGCAGTAGGATAGATTTTGAAAGAGTAGATTTTTGTTTGGGAAGGATTTAAAGATGAGGAGACACTGTAGAGAAGTAAAACAGTAAGTAAAAGAATCTCAGAGTCAAGAGTAAGCAAGCTAGAGCTCTCACAAATCAATAAAAAAAAAAGGTACAGAGAGAAAAAGGCCAGCTATACCCATTTCACCTCCTTTGCTGCGTGCTTACCTATAGAGAATCCCAATCATCCATATTCTGCTTTGGAATGGTGTATTGATTACTTTAACTGCATTTGCCATGCAACTGAACCTTAAGGATACTCTTACTTCTGCAAGAACTCTTTTATATTCCAGAAATAATTTTTTATGCTGATTCCATAGAAAGCAAGCTGAACATAGCTCCCCCAAAACTAGGCAGAAGGACTGGCTTAAACCATGCCCTGATGATTTTTTGAAAGGTGACACTTTTGGGACGAAATACTTTCCTGACAGACACAAGCAGCAATGGCACCCCTTAAATACATCCATATCAAACAGTACCTGCAAGGTTTTCATACATCCCTGCTGTGGTCTGCATCCCAAAGACCTGGTTTCCTACTGGGGAAAAAGTGGAAGCCAGAAGTTTGTCGGAATTATGCCCTTTTGTGAAATAGTACTGCAGTGATAAATCAGAAAATTCAGACAATTTTTTATCAATATTTTCCAGCCAGCTCTTATTTGCTCTGTCTCATGAGCAACTTTACGGAATGCACTGCTTAGTTCATGCCATGGTTACTCAGTTAATCACTAAAACCTGCCTTTCTTCTCTATTTTCTACATAAGCATCTACTTCACAGGCATTTAGCTAAGTGATGATAGCCTGAGGTTTGCAAGAGTATGAGCAAGACACCATATCTCTGTTTATGCTGAAAAAGTCCTGCATGAGCTGTTCTTACATTAATAAGTTTACCCAGATTCTCCGAGTAAGTTTAGGTGGATTCTGACAGTACTTGTCTGAACCGAGCAGCAAGTTTCTTATTGGAAGTAGAAAGTACTTACTGGTGTCTCATGTCAACGAGATACACTAAGTACTGCCTGAGAAGTGAGAGTAGCGTCCTAGAATGATTTTTCATAGGACTGAGGGCTGGGTGACAGTAAATTGCTATTATGGACTGTAGATCTTCACTGTCCTTCAGTGTGTGTGTGGGTATTTTAGAAGTGTGTGGGAACTAATAATGCCTAGTACAACTTTTATCTGTGCCAGGAAGAAAGGAATTGGAGTGCAGTTTAATGCACCACTTACTTCTCTTAAAGCACATTTTGTTTCAGTGCATATCAGCTCTTCAGGACCACTGTTGTGCCAAACAGATAAACAGTTTGTTACTGCAGACAAGACGGGTGCTTGAAATCCTGTGCGTGGTGATAATTGCTAGTTTTTAATAACTGGGCCAGCTGACAACTTGTAAAATTCTTCAGTTTCCAAATTAGCACAGCCTGAGCCAGTCTAGGATAGCTTAATAGAGAAGTGAATGGAGAAAAAAAGCCCTGTTGTTGCTCCTTCAAGTTGCCCTTAGATCCATTTATACAAGGTACTGATGTAACGTTAGGTTTGATTATAATTCAGATGATTTTATAATAATTTTAAGTCCAAGTACAGGCAGTGATTAGGAGCCAACAGATGCAGTAGTTCTCACAGCAAAAGGCCACCTGGATGATTAAAGAATCAGAGCATCTCATGTGAAGAAGAGCTGGGATTGCCTAGCCTAGAGAAGAAAAGGCTCTAGAGACTTTTGCCAGTGTGTATAAATACCTGATGAGAGGGTGTAAAGACAACAGGAACATACTCTTCTCGGTGGTGCCAAATGATAGGAGAAGTGCGTAGAATGATAGAATGTGCATGAATAGAAACACAGGAAAATCCATTTTCACAGAAAAAGAAAACTTCTTACTGTGAGGATGGTCAAACATTGGCACACATTGCCCCAACAGGTTGCTGCATCTCCATTCTTGGATACACAGCCCTAAGTAATGTGTTCTAGTTGACTCTGCTTTGAGCAGAGCAGAAGCAGACAAGACAATCCCTAGAGGCACCTTCCAACCTGTTCTGTTCTCCTTCATATCAAAGGTCAAGTTTCTGGTGTGTAATTCAGTACTAACTGAAGCTGACTGGTGCCTTTATATCAGTTTCAGTGATCATGGCTCAGCTCAAGCATGAGAGGAAAAATAAACAGCATTAGTAGACATAAAAAGTGAGATAAGATCTAGATTTGGATTTGGGAGTGGAAGAGTCAGATGTACCAATAAAAGTAAATGAACAGCTGCTAAAATGATAGATGCAAAAAGGCCCAAACCCAGACATCAGCAGTGATGCCAAAGGGGAGCAGTGCTAATATTTCTGCTCACAGTGCATCTCTGCGTGACACAAAAGCTGGATTCTAGATCTCTACCTATTCAATTTTCTTGACCTCCTAGGTTTCTTCAATACCAGTCTCTGTGCTAAATAAGACTTCTACTTTGCAGCTGATCAAGTGCATGAATTTTTAAAAAATGGGTTGCTTAAAGAAATTTGCTGGGCAACAAGTATGTCTGATAGTATACTTTTAACAGTTGCTTGATTTTCAGTCTAGTGTCCATTTTAAGTTTTTAAATGACAGCTAACATAAAAAAGGAAGCTGAAGTTCTTATTTTATATAAACTTACATTTTATTCAAAAAAGCACCTGAACATGTATTTACCATTACTAGTGATTGAAGGGCAGAGGGACTGGAACACAAGTATTAGGAGGAGCAGCTGAGGGAACTGGGGCTATTTAGTCTGGAGAAAAGGAGGCTCAGAGGGTGACTCTCTACAACTGCCTGAAAGGTGATTGTAGACAGGTGGCTGTTGGTCTTTTCTTCCCAGTAGGAACCAATATGACAAGAGGAAGCAGCCTCAGGTTATGCCAGGGGAAGTTTAGACTGGATATTAGAAAAAATTTCTTCACTGAAAGGGCTGTAAAGGATTAAAGGAGTTATTCAGGGAAGTGATAGAGTCACCATCCCTGGAAGTGTTCAAAGAACAAGTGGATGTGGTGCTTATGTTTAATGGTGGTTTAATGGTGGGCCTGGCAGTATTAGACTAATGGTTGGACTTAATGATCTTAGAGGTCTTTTCCAACCTTAATGATACCATGATTCCATGATTAAGCTCATGCTGTATTGTAGACAATTTTTTAAATTGAGGATAGAAAACTTTGACCTGGTGCTAAAGTCTAATCACAATTCTTAAGAATTTTTTTAGGGCAAAGACCATCTTAAACATCTCTCAGAGCTTCTAGGTGACCAACGTTTGTTTCCTTGTCATGAATGTGCTGGTGGGTATGTGGGTTGCTCTATGGATTTTCTTCCTTCCAAAGTAACATGATTTATGTTATCTGTTTATAGAAGAAATATGCGAGTCAGGGGTCCATCTTCTAAACCAGTGTTGTTTATTAAGAATGGATGATGAGACCACGGTAAGCAAGTCAGTGTTTTATATGGATTTCTACTCTTGGACAGATGAACTTCTTAGATGTTCTTGTGAAGAGTGAAGACATTGGTCTCTTATTTTTAATTTATGGAAGATTTATGAATCATGTACCATAACAGTATTAACTACTTTCTCATGAAGATGCTTCTGAGAGTGTTATGCTTCACTGGGGCAGTAGAAACTGTGGATTACTGTTCTTTAAGAAAAGTTGAAAGACTTGGATAGTATGTGGACATGATGGTATTTCAGCTTGTTGAATGGCTTAGGAAGTGAAATGAGTCAGCCAAATGCACTGCTGAGGAGGCAGTCAACACCTGTACATTTTCTGCCTTGCTGTGCTACCTGCACTAATAATAAGATTTCTTATTATTACCCTAATAATATTTCTGCTGTGAGCTTATGGGCTGAAAATAAGAGACAGAAATGTCAATGGTTAAGAACTGTCAACATGATATGGCAGTGTAAGTGGTTGAAATGGCTCTTGGATGCATAAGGTGAAGTCTTGCCAGTAGAGATTAGGAAAGTATTGAGTGATCTTGTAAAATATGAAGCAACAATACAGTTGTGGTTTCTTATGTTTAAGGATTAATTGGGTTTGGAAGTAATGCAGAGAGAGCTTAACCTTAAAGAGGAGACCATATGCCTTGTCTTGTTTAGCTCTGCATAACAAAAGCTGGGAGCTGGTAAGAGCAGTTTAAGTTAGAGGTCAGTGCTGGCACAGGAGTGGGTATGAATTAAGCATGAAAAAAATGGCCTGTAAATAAGATTTTTAACCTTTGGAGCAGCCTTAGTGAGAGTGACTGGCACAAATAACCGAAGTAATTTTAAGATGAAACTGGTAAATTTGAGAAGGGGATTTTATGATGTCTTTTACTATGAGAGGGAAAAGGAGACCACTCACAGCCTTGAGTTCCTAGATCCTGGGTTGTTGGGTGCATTTACTTCAAAATCTGTTCTTTACACTTTGTTCCAAACTGGTGGTCTCTTGCTACCATCTGTCACCTGCATCAGGACAAAATTGTGTCTTACTTTGTGAGACATAGAACGTGTGATTTGAAAGTTAATGCAGTATTTGTTCAGTGTATTTGCATTTTTGTGCTTGATGCTAGTAGAAGATACAGCCCTAGATTCCTCCTCTGTGGGCTATGATTCACCTTCATTATAAATATTTCACATCAGCCTCATGTTTAATGATGCTGTTGGAAGGGGGAACATCTGGATTCTTTTACCAGGTGCTATAGCTGGATCTTACAAGTTGTATGCATTGCTTTTACTGTCTCTATTAAAAATTAAAACAGGGGAAAATATGCCTAAATTCTTCTGAACAGCCAATCTTGAAATTACTCTATTAGATTATTGTATAATTCCCACTACTGCGATATTTGAATAACGCCCTACAATATTCATGTGTACTTAGAGGAAATGATGTACTGAAGAGATAAAGGATGTGTTCAAGGTTATACAAGAAGTCTGAGGAGAAAGAAAGGCTGACTGTGCCTCTATGCATGTCTGACTAGTGCACTGTCTACTGGTCTATTAGAAAGGGTGCCATCTTCCTGGTAAGGATGCTATTTTGCCCTCAGACACTGGTCATTTGGCTCTTCTTAGGGTACCATAATGTTGGTTCTTGAGATTCCTTTTGATATTTTTTGTAAATCCAGGAAACGTGGCTTGCTTCCTGACTATACTTTTCCTGTTCTTCATACCTATCTCCTGGTTCTCTTTTTAAGTACGATGCTATGGATAGCATGGTATTTCTCACTGCAATATTTACATGTGCTGTTTGCGGCGTTTTGTCTGCCCTCAGTGTTCCTGCGGACCTTCTGATCAGTGAGTAGGTTCAGCATTCACAGAAACAGAGAGCACATAGGTGCTGCAGGGCTTAGTGCTAGCCTGCTGGGAGAGTTCTGACTAACAGCGTCACGTGGATGGATATTTGTGGGAAGAATTATTCCAAGATATCCCCCAAGCTCTAGCCTTATGGATACCAGAGTCTGTGCAATGGTGTAACTAGAGACTGATATAAATCCTGTACGTCAAGAAAGTTGGGACTTCCTCCGCATCTTTCAAGATCACATTTTATGTTGTTCAAAAGTCATTTTAAATGACCGAAAACACAGTTACTGATGTCTAAACATATCACTAAAAAGTGTTAAGAGCCCGCTGCTGATCATCTTGTTTTCTAGAATTTTATGTAGTTAAACTAATGACCTAGACCTTTCTCCTCACACTGTAAAACTGATGTGGTTTTCACCAATGTAAAATTTTATGTGGTGGAGACTGAACGCTGGGGCAGAGCACTTTACATGGGGTGTTGAGATCCACTGGAGAAATTTGACTCGTTACAGCTGTGATGGTATTACCACGGGATGGTAATAAGACAGTGGTGGGTTTATTATGTTAGCATTAGTTTGCTGGTGCAGTCTGCTGATAGGTGTAGTTCAAATCCTTTAACACAAAACAAAGTCTTTTAAACTCGCTCTTTCAGCAATTCATTTAATGAGGAGAAGTGCTTTGAAATTAGTCCTTGGATATCAGTGTCTTCAATTTACGTCCTCAGTGCAGTTAGCACTTAATATATCCCTTTCAGAAGCAGATTGTCACTGCAAAGTGTCTGTACACAGTCTGTCTAATTCATCCACAGAGGTCCCACTGCATTTCAATTGTGTCTTTTTTGTTGCTTTTAGGAGCAAAGCTTGGGTTGCTGCACATTCTTGCCACCTTTTTCCACTTCACTGAAATCATTCACTTGATTTAAAAAACCCTACACAACTAAATTGATTCAGTAAATCCCTTTTTCATGTACAGTAAGTGGTTTGGTGTAAGGCACAGAAATCTTTCTACTTTTACACTTCCTTTCATTTCATACAATTGTCCTTAGAAAAGTAAGTCTATAAATGATAAAAAAAAAATACAAAGTGGAGCCAAGTTAGAAGGAAAAGTTTTAACTAGCTTTTTTGTCAAGCTTCAAACAATGCTTTCTCTTATTCTGACTTTCTCTTTCCGACCAGTGTCTGTTTACAGTCACTCATCATTAACTATACGTATTTATCAGGCTTTGCAGCCATCGCTGGCCTATTTGATACTTCTCTTTTTAAACAAAAACACCCTCAGAAATTGATACGGTAGCCAAAATGATATTCATAAAAAATTTAAGAAAGTGCTCTCAGCATTAAAAAAAAAAAAAAAAAAAAAAAAAAAAAAAAAAAAAAAAAGAAATTTTTTTGAAGGAGCTGAAAAGAAAAAGGTCTTGGAATTACAAGCAGTTAGACTTGGTTTTTTTGCGTAATGACTCCTGGTATCCCACTGTGAGAAGACTTTCCCCAGCTTCTCGTCTGCATTCTTCCTCGTTCCCTGCGGGAGAATGAGTTGGATTTGTCTGCCATATTCACAGCAATCGAGGTGATCCAGGTTGAAAGAAAATCAATAAGATGTGTCCATTTATGCCTCACAAAGGAAGAAAGGTCTAAAGAACAGACATGGGACGTGATTCAAGCACTAGAGACTTAATAAGACTTCTACTTGTGTTTGAAGGGGATGGTAATTTATATTTTACTTTGAACTTTTTTTTATGCTTCATAACTATTGGGATTCGGGCTGACATGGGAAGCAAGGAAAAGAAGGTTTGATGCTGTCTTAGAAGACCTAACCCATTTGGGAAGGCCATGCTCAAAAGTTCAAAAAATTTTGTTTTAGAAAAGATTAAAGAGACATCATATCATCGTACTGATTTATCGCTATTGATAAAACTGGTTTAAAGTATTTTGGATTGGGGTACAATAAAAAAAAGTCTTTCTTCGAGAACAGCTGCAAGTTTCTCATTATTGGCTGTCTTTTCTGTGTGTTTGATATCATTTTGCTTAGAAATAGAGGAACAGCCATAATAGGTACCCTGGTGCCACTTGAAGCTTTGTCAGGGCAGCTCCCCAAAAGTGGTTGTTGTTCTGCTCGAGGTCTGTCATGTCAGCCACCAGGGTTGTGCTGTCCCAAGGGTGTGCTCTGTCAGCCCTCAGCAAAAATACTCTCTCTGCTCTAGCACACGTTGTTTTTTCAAGCCAGTCTTGTGGTGTACTTCTGCAAGTGAGATGTAAGCATGCTCTTACTCAGCAGGAATTAGGACCTGTGGCAGTTTCAGAAACAAAACCCAAAAAATTTAAAATAAAATGAACTAGGACAGGCTGCAGGCGTTGGGTCTTGTTATTGCATTCTTTTTGTTTTGTCGTAAAAAGACAAAACTGAAAGCAACCCTTCTTACCAGAGGAGTAAATGGCCTCAAAAATTATGTTTCAGCAAGGCATGAAATAAAAGCTTGATGATTAATGAGGTAGTGTGATTGTCTGGTGGAAGAGGAAATATTCTTTCTTTTTCTTCTCTTCCAAATGTCTTGGCTTTGCATTCCCATCAAAATGAAGTCTCACACTGAACAGGCCCCAGCTGAAACATCTAAATGGAGATGGTGTATCTGAGGAAAAGGAATTCATGAAGTCTTGACTGTTCTTCCTCAGTTAGGCAAGTTTCAATTATAAGAGATAGTTCCAAGAAGAAAATTGTGCTTAGTGCATTACGCAGGATAAAGTTAAAGATGTAAAGAGGATAGAGTCAGATTTAGAGCCGTACTTTAAAGGTATGCAGAGGTTTATCATTATTAAAACTACCATTTGTTCTAAATCAGCCCCTTTTCACTGAATCTTTGGCAGATTTTTTTCAGTTTCATCCAACTTTGAGTCTTTCCAAAATAAATTGAAAAGTGAGTTTGAGAAGCATTCAGACTATTAATGCTTTTTTTTAAGGCTTAATTGGTATCAAACAAGATTTTAGTGAACACAGCCAAGAGTGCCCATTGCATCATTAAATGAGCAAAGCTAGCATTTAACTGAGATTGACTCACACCAGTGTCCTTTGCTTTCAAGAACTGTACTTAAAGGAGGTGAGAACAGAATATCAAAGCAGCCCATATAATGTGCAGTCATAAATATTTTTTTAAGGTTTCCTTTGTATGCGTTTCAACACAGTGCTGTTCTGGGATGACCACTAATAAAACAATTAATAAATAAATAGAGGTGCTAACAAAGCAATTGTGCAACAGTGAATGAAAATCAATGTGGGCCAGGATGTATTGCCTGGAAGGGAAATGTAAGAATAAATCCCAGCAAATTGGAAAGGGATTGGTTGGACCAGCTGACCGGCCTGCCACACAGAAGTGAGACTTTGCAGTTTACAGGCAGCCTTAGAGGATCTGAGAAGTGTTTTAGTACCTCATTTACGTAATAAAGGAGGTACAAAATCAGCTCTGCTTACGGGGGACTACGCAAGTTTGCGACAGGGAGAGGTGTTGAGAGCAGTGATTGCTCTCCAGGCCCCGATGACAGCAGCCAGCAAACGCCGCAGCTGAGAGAGGTGTTTCATGGCCACTTAGGGTGGCGAGCTGCTCTTCTCCGATGGCTGTTGCCTCTTTGGCTTACACCAGACAAATGCAAATAGCTGTTCTGCTTCTTCAGAAAGTCCCACCAGGGAGAACCTAGTTTCTTGACACCCTGTCCTACACTGCCTTTCGTTTCCCAGGGGATGAAGTGGATTCCTCTCACACAATGCCCCAGTGACAGTAAGTGGGAGCCTGAGGTTATTTGTAGTGAGGGGTGTTTCTGTGCAGCCCTTTCCAGACCTCTTGGCAAAAGTGTTGTGGAGTTGCTAGACCACCCTTGCTGCTGTGCTGCTTTTCACCCTTCCTGCTGCAGCTGTCCTTGATGTCCATGTAGGAAACTCGTAAAGAAGAGCTAACTTGTGGTTTAAATAAGAAACTGAAGAAACCAATGATTCAGGGTCTACAAGCTGTGTGTATTTCTGTAAGTTATTAACAGGTAGACAAAATCTTAACAGTCCTACCTGTGAGATCAGTGGACAGTTTTATCTGAATATGTCCCTAGGAGAAGAGAGGGACTCCTGAAATTGGCATTAGAGGAGGTTTGCATCAGATGCAGAAATGGTACCGCAATTCCAGCATTTATTCACTGGTAGAAGCTGTGAGTCTGGAAGCTCCAGTTAGTTCTATGAACAGACTGTGTGTTGTTTTTCCTGAGTGTTTCACTTTTTAATACTATTGAAAGGAAGGAAACAGAAAGGACAAAGACATCTGTGCTACGGCAAGGCTGCAGACCAGGCTGGTGCTTAACTTGGAAATGGAAAAGCACCTTCCCTCAGCTGTGCCCAGCCACTGTTAAGAGCCAGCCAGCAGTGGTCTTGGCACTCAGGGGTGCATTGCATCTACTACCAAATGGCTGTCTTTCCCAAAAGCAATTTATCAGAGGGAATGGGGTAGGTAGGACTGTTCTAGCACCTCCAGGTGAGCTGCGAGCCCTGGCTGAGCGCACACAGTCTGTAAGGGGGAGCGTGTTTGTGTGTCCATGCCTGCGAGTGAGGGGTGCTTCAGCTACCCCTAAAGTGATGTTCCAAATGTCTCTAAAGCATCAGATATTTTGGTGCAATGCCGGGTTTGCCATGCTGTGGTTGGTCCTGGTCCACAGACAGAGCTCCCCCCACTGCCACTACAAACACAAAAAGCAAAAATGTTCATAAAAGCATAAATGTTCATAAAAGCATGCACAGGAGGAAACACAGGTTCATTCCCTGCCCGGGCATTCTCAGTTGCCATTGAAAGCTGGCTTCAGTTCCCTGAGAAAAACAGTGTCTCTGTGGAGTATTCACCCAGGAAGTGAGTTGTAGAACTATGTCTTGACAATGAGCCCTGGCTGTTTCGTTCATCCTGGGGAAAAATTCCGAAGTCAAATGCAATGCTTGGGTTTCATTGATGTATTTCTTGACTTGGTGTAGCATTCCTGCCCAAAAGTAGCAACAACTTTGCTGAATAATGATGAATGGAAGATATAAAAAAAATAAAACCCTAGACTCCAATCCCCCCAAACTTGAAGTAAATGAGCTCAGTTCTCCTTCACAGAAGAACTGTGAGAATTATTCTTCTTTATTAAAAAGAAATCCTCATTGGAATGCAAATTTTGATTTTGATTATCTGTCACGGCTTGCTTTGAAGTTTTTCAGACAAAAATAAATATCTCCATAACAGAGAGGATTATAGTAGTCTTGTTTAGAAACATCTGACTAAAAGTGACATCTAATCTCAGAATATATAAGGTTTTGAGGCCACAGAGACTTTGAAAGAGCTTGACTCTCTTCTGTTTTGTAAATTTTCTATAAATGGTTTAATAAGGTTTTTAGTTCAGCCCCAAAAAAACAAGGACTAAAACATTTCCATCAACCATATTGTTGAAGAAATATAAAAGACATATAATTCAATTTAAATAAAGCTGTAGCTAGGTTATATCATCCTTATCTCAGTAAAAAGTATTTTCCTTCACAATCCCAAATAAATAAATAAATATCTGTGACTTGGCTTTGAAGGCTTTGCTTGGATAAATCAGGTTTTGGCAGCTCTGTAATTCATGAAACAATACCTCCAGCTCTACCGGAATGGGAGTGGGATGTTTCAAGCTTTATGATTCTGTTCAATTCTGGAGCGTTAATGGGGCTATTTGTAAAGAAAGAAATATAATGAGTTATCACAAAACACAGCAAGAACTCTAGAAAGGGGCAGCCTCCCATCCATCACCCATTCTAGCGTATTCACAAAAGAACAGGGCGAGAAATCTTGTGAGGACGGTGGGGAATTTTGCTTTTACTCTAACCTGACTTTCACAAATTGTGATGGGCCTGGATCATTATTTTCTTTACAAAATGACCCCAGCCCAATCCTAAATTCAAAGTGTGAGAGTGTGTGACACAGATTTTTGTGGAGGTGTTTTTTCTACATTCCTCTGCTTTATGCTTTGAGGAGACATTTTCTTAATTAAGATTTATTTATGAAAATAAAAATATTATATTATTTTTATTTGATGTAGAGGCTAATTCAGAATTAGCTGACATTGCCATATTTCTGTAGCACCTTCTGGTGGGCTATTAGTAAAGTTACCTGTCATTGCCATTCTCTTCTCCTCTATTTTGGAAGTTTATGACTAAGCTTTGAAGTTCTTGTGGGTTCACACTGACATATGGGTTGGGAACCTGAGAGCAATTTTATTTTGAACCTTTTTATTTTTTATAAAGGCAAACCTACACTGAATGTGGGGTTTTTTTGTTTGTATTTTTAGTGGCAGAAGCACAAACAGAACGAGAATCTTAACTGGTATCTGTTGCGATGTATGTGCAGTCCTGTCCTCTCTCATCACACTCAGAATCCCTAATGAACCCAAAGAAGGCTTTGAGTGAACATGTTTTTTAAGAAGGACTGAAGGTTTTGCCCCACAGATAATGAGATAATTAATGTATTTCATAGTGTCGTTCAGAGCTGGTGAAACAGCTCGGAGTAATGAAATGAAACACGCATACCAAAACAAAGGGCACAGCAGGAAATAGTCTGAAGTACATGATAATCAATTTTCACATTATAAGCTTTTACATCTCTCCTTCTATATATCCCATTATAAAAGGGCCTGTTGCTTATTAAAAAGGAAATTGAGATGTCACTAACTGTGGAAGAGCGGGTCCTCAGGCAGTGGAAATCAGTCTACTGCATTGAAGTCAGTCACACCAGCTGTGGATCTGACTTGGGATCTGTTTGGTGTGATAAATCAGTTTTAATCTGCAATCTAGAAGTTTCACTCTTAAAACTTCCTGTGTTTTGAAGGCTGGAAGACTAAGGAAAGGTTTTTTAAGCTTTGCAATGTAGAAACAAATGTTGTTCTTACTAAGAGCAGAAGCTGTAGGAAGAGCAGAGAGAGCGTCCTGCCTTCTCTTAATGGTCAGGGAGTGATGCTGGAGTGGGATCGCCCCAGAGAACCCTATCTACATACTCTACACTCCCCTTTCCATAGGACCATTTCCTTCAGTAGTGTATTTCCAGTGCCTAGGAGTATCTGGCTTCCTACCATCTGGCAGATATTGTCAAGGGAAAAAAGACCTTACAGTTCTCTTAGCTTGCCTGTGGGAGAAATTGTCTTTGTTATATACAAGGAGGGGCATGAGGGAGATACTGATTTTTCAGCTGAAGTGCTTTTCCATCTGAGCATGGTAAAAACTTGAGAATTTCTTGCAGAATCCAACATACCAAGTATATGCACTAAACTCTTTATAGAAAATGGAGCTCAAAGACTCAAAGATCCTCTGAGCTGATGCCCCTTCTCCCTGCCTCAGTAGTTTTTCCCCAGGTTAAACCAGGAAGCAGAGGGAGGCATTCAACCACTTAAAACAATACAAAGGTGTCCTGAAGAGTTTTAACATTTAAACAAGGCACATCTGAGATTTGACTCTGTGCAGTAGTATCTGGATGGTCTAGTTCTAACCTTGCTTGGTTGGCCTCTCGGGATTCACATTGTCTTTAGCCTTCCTTTTCTCTCATGCAACAGGCATAGCCAAAACATTGCAAAATTTCTCCTGTGACTCCAGTGTTTCTAGGACAGTGCTGAGGCTTTTGCTGCCCAGGGTTGTGATTAGGTGGCATGCTCATTGATCTCCTTTTTGATTTCTGCAGGATTTCTGCAGAATTTCTTCAGATCTATGGTCCTGACCAGTAAATTTTTCAGTGATGAGTCCCTTGTGTTTTCTGATGAGAGAATTATTTTTTAACCTGGGCTTTGTGGGATTATGCTCTCTACAGTATATAGGTATATCAAGCTATACTTGAGAGATTACTCACATGCTTTGACCCTTTAGCTATCCCCTTAACAGTAATGAAAATAGTCTCAGCTGTCATTCATCAAGTTCGTGGCTCCACAGAAGTAAGGGAAATTCATATGGGAACTGAAAGGTTATAGCAAAGTATTCAGCATGCTGCATCATTTTAAGGCAACAATTTCACCATGTGCCATAGGACCAAAAGCTTGATGAAAACCAATAAGAAACACTTGATTTCACACTATGATGAAGCAGGACTTGAGAGGCCAGCGCACTGTGGTCTGCAGTGTTGTTGGCAGTAAAATGCTCTGAATGATTCTGTGTTTGGAACTGTTTTCTGCAGAAGGAACCTGACTTCCACAGCCATAAAGGCCTCTTGCTTTGGATGGGCATGTGCAAGAATCATTGTTTTTCTTCAGGAAAAAGAATATTTAGTTGCTAGTGGCCATCACCAAAATATTTACTGTCCATTTTCCCCTTCACACTAAACAATGGATGCTGGAGTATTTTTGCAGTTTTGGTACCAATACCACACTCAGTGTAACCCCCTGAGAGTGAATGCGGTTCTTAATTATTTTAGGGGCACTCTTGGCCACAGCATCTCATTGACCATTTTCCCAAACAAGGCACAAGGTGAGAAGAGTTCAGTCTTGGTACAGCATTGGAAGAGACTTAGAACAATAATGGATCCTCTCCTTTGTCAGAGGAAATGGTGATGATTCTGGTTGCCAGCAACCAACCTTTTAGAGGTAAAGTTATATAAGTCTAAAATGCTTCTGGCTGCAATGGCAAAGCAAGGCCATATGCTGAGCCACCTGGTTGTACAGAGGAGTTGCTTGTAAAGCCCCATGGCCAATGAAAGGAGATTGTTCAGGTGGCTTTGAGAAGGAGGCAGGCAGGATTGCTTTATACATTATGCATTTCTCAGGCAGAGGAAGTGTATTAAGCCTACTGAAGAGAGATTTCCAAGTCAAAGTTCTATCAGTCACTTATATATATATATATATATATATATATATATATGGTGCAACTTCTCCCCCCACCCCTTGCCTTAGGGGAAGAAGTTTTTTCTCCTTTTGCAAGTTTTGAGATGCTTTCAGAGCCATAGAGAGAAACCCTGTGGGATGAGAAAGGATTTGATGTATTTAGAAACATTACAATGTAGACATTAAATGTAGAGGATATTCCACTTCCTTTGATTTATGAGAACTAAAATATAACTTCTGGCTGCAGCCAACATTTTGAGGCAATTGCATAGTACAGAGAGGAGTAAGAAAGTACTCTAGCTCTTTGCCCAAATGCTGAGGAATTGAAGCTGCTTAGAGATGCTGTGTAGGAGTTGAGTCTAAATTGTTTAGTTTTTTTTCCTTTCAGACTTTGATTGTCAGGGTTTTGAATCTGGTCTCTGTTGCAGCCTTTACGTTGTCTCTGCAGAGATCACAGCAATGATCCCAAAGCCAACTTGAACAGCTCTTTGGAGAGTGTCCTGCTGTTTGGTGCCTTTCCAAAAAATGCACAGCAACTGAAATGTTTGTGGGTTTTTTTTTCAGTTCCTTGTACCGTACTTCTTTCCCATCCCACAGTATGATAGATGATATGGATGAGTGTGTTTGAAGAGGTGTTTTAGACAAAGTGCAGGCGGCTCACTGCACTCTGTTCTTACTGGCAAAGAATAGCCCTTATAGTTAGATGTTGGGCACTGCTCTAGTTTGTTAGCTCCACATCAAGGCCTTGCCACCTACCCAAATCTCAGTTCAGGATCCAGACAAGCAGTACTTAATAAGTCTTATATATACACTCTGGGGAACATTTCATCCTGGTCACCTGTGTGTGTCCATCCCTTGCCCTTAATTGCTCCTCAAAGGAACAAAAACTACTCAGAGGAACACCTCAGCCTCTGCATGCCAAGCAGATACTGCTGCTTCTCCCCTGCTCAAAGAACATGTGCCCCTGTGTCGTATGCATACACATGGAATCAACATCAGTGAGAATACTGTGGGGCAATCAAAAAGCAGAATTAGGAAATGTTTTTCAGCAATGTGTAGGTTGGAAGGAGAATCAGTGTGTGGAGCTGGTGCCTGAGACATAGACAGTTGGCATTTGAGGAGTGATCAAATTATTCTTCCTATGGCAGCAAAGGCTGCATCTTTCTTGCAGTTTGTGGAGAAGTGGTGGCACCACTCAGCCTTCAGAGGAAAGAGGTCAGCTAGAAAAAGCCTACTCAGGGTGCAGGAGGGGAGAAAATCCATCTGTCTAAGTAGCCTTCATAGGGTCCAGGGACCTGTCACTCTGTCAGATGAATTCTTGGCACAGGGCTGGTGTTGCCAAGAAATCTGCTTTCTTTCTGTCTACTGTTGCTAGGAGGATAGGGGAGAGATAAGAGCTGAACAGGGTTCTGTGTAAATGGTCCTTCCTTAACATCTTTCAGTTTAGCTTTCACTGACTGAGGCCCCCAAAGTACTTAGCATGAGTAAAGTTTTCAAAAGCATGAGTAATTTAGGAGATTAAAAGGCATTTTCAAAAGTGTCGACTTTTCAAAATGCCTAATTTCCAGCGACTTTCAATGAGGTTCGGGAATCTTAAATCATCTGGTTGCTCCAGTGAATAGCACTGTTGATTGCAGTGCAAGGCATCATCAGTTGTTATCCTGGTTATGTCAGAGGTCAATGCTGAGTGACTCTGAGGAGGGTGTGCAAATCCCCATCGCTGTGCAATGGCAGGGGAATTCCCTCTGTCCCTTTCTGGAAGTAGCTCCGAGAGCACAGAGCTCTTCTGAGTTTCTGGGCTAATTGCACAGGGATACTGTGGGAGGAGTTCAGTCAGCCTCCCTTTTAAATTGCCTGTGTTTTCTTCAGGTTTTAGTGACAGGTGCTGGATCAAGTTTTACTCTGACCAATTTGCCACCTTTTCTTCCTTTTCTTATTCTGATGCATGTAACTATCACTCATGTCTTTGTTCTGTTTTGCTGTAGGAGGCTCTACATATCTATATATTTTTATTAACACATATAGATATAATTTAGCATATGAAAACTCTCTGTAAAAATTGTAAGTTTCCTATGTGTGCCTTTGGTCTTTGAAACAATCACGTGAAGAACTAACTTAAATACCTTGCTGAACTGTAGGCTCGAAGAGGGAGAGATACACATGTTTAGAAGGAAGAAGGGCTCAGCATTTGCATTTGGATGCATGTCTTACGGCTTCACAGCTCTTTAGACTCCCAAGTGGAGCAACTTCGAAGTTCAAAGCAGTGTGATTTTTGGCAGTTTTTTTTCTTAAGACTTCTTCTTCAGGGCATGAAATATTCTGCCCTCAGTGCATGTACATAACTCTCATTGGCCTTAAAAGAAGTTACATGCCTACATCAAAGGAAGGATTTACCCCATAATGATTCATCGTGAGCCTGACAGGCAAACACAACAGTGGAGAGCTCACAAGCCAAAGCTCCTGAGCCAGGGGGATGGCAGAGTTCAGATCTCTGGCGATCAGCCACATTGCAGTTCTGGTTTTCAGCAGTTTTAATTTTTTTAATTGTTTTTCTAGGGATCAAACCACGTGTTATTAGTGGGGATCAAACCACGTGTTATCCATCTGGTAGCAGAAATGGTAGGAATCAAGCAGAGGAGATGGCCCTGTAACATCCTATGTGGGAGGCAAATCAGGGTCAAATTAAATTGTGATGCTTTTTTCTCCTGGAAAGTTCATCTCCTTATCCCTGGTGTTACACGGGGGACACAGAGCCACAATATTCTAAAGCAAATTAGAAATACCTTTTTATTAAATGTGATTGCAGGAAGTCCTGGGAAGGAATGTGTTAATGACTGGTGATTGAATGCAGTGGTTTGCAAGCTCTAAGCAGCTTTAGTGTCTCCTACCACAGCCCTGATTTAAAATTCATAAATGCTAATCCTCCATAATTTACGGTTTAAAAAGCAGCCCCACTCACAGGCCCTGTGGCTACAGCTCTGTCAGAGTAATTATGCCGCCAAGCTGAAATTGGACTACTAACTGAGATATTAAACAGGGTAGGAAATCCTCTTCCCTGGCAGCCTACCCAATTATTCCAAATAAGCAAACAGATTAGTGAGTAATTTTCCAGTTAAATCTGGTGATTGGTGCCAGAATTGTATGTTAAATATTCAGAAGTAAATAGATTAAAGATGAAATGTCCCCTTTTCTCAAGCTTAATTTAGTGTGTATATTAAAACTTTTTAGGGGGAAAAAAATCTTCATTGAAGTGCAATACGTTTGCTTTGAAAACAGAACCTTTCCTGGCTTGTTTGCACTTGGGGCAGTGCGTTCATTAGCCGGGGCTCGTTGTGCCTAGGGAACCTTGTGCCACATTAGACACAGTATCAGTCCTGCTGTTCCTTTATCCCTCACCTTGGAGGAGCCCTCCTGGGTGGCAGCGCTGTGAGACTGCATGCAGCTCTGCTTGGGACCATCAGGACAGATTTACACCAAGGGCTGCATGATGATAGTGTGGTGCAGGGTGCTGCTGATTCAGTGTTGGCAGGACATTAAGAGATTTGTAAAAATTAATACTCAGTATGGGCATCCCTTATTCATTCTGGGTCTTGGGGTGGGGGAGCCTGTTTTTTGTCTCTAAAGTCACTTTGTATTTCCCCACTGATCTGCCCAGGGTCACATTATTTACTTTTCCAAACATTCCTTATAATACATTGTTTGACTGGGACCCAAAACAGAGGGAAGGCGGGGAAAAAAGAAGGAAAGCATGGACTGAATGCCCAGCACACTCGACTTATGTGTACGTGGGCAAGTGGCAGGGGAGGACTCGGGTCAGCTCAGCTGGAGCAGTCCAGGAACACAAAACAGTAGGTCTGTCCCTCTGCTGCTCCCACACCACAGGCTATGTGTAGTCACCCCGAGGAGCCAAGTTAAGGAGCTGTGCCCTAACTAGGGAGATAAGGCAGCCTTCAGCAGCTTCAGAGTGCTGCTCTAGAGAAGCTCTGCTGACACCTGAGCCACTTCAGAAACAGTCCATGGCTTGTGGCACCTCTTGGGAAAAAGGACCAGCACAGACTCGGGATTGATTGTTTGCTGCAGGGACTATGATGGTAGACTCTGGGAAGCCCAGGAGGTGCACACTGCGTTTTAGGAGTCCAAAATTCTTTCTCAAAAGAAGTCTGAGGGAAATGTTTTTGCATTCATGGATTAAAGCAAGGGCTTGTACCTATTTGCTGGAGACATGCGTGTACGTTTCAATATGCAACAGCACTGAGGAGAGGGAAGGAAGCTGCATTTGAGTAACTGGAACAGTTGTAGCACATGGTGAAATTTGCTTTGAAGTTTTTTCAAGGATCACAAACACTGTGAACAATGCTTTATGTCATTTCTAGTCCTTTTTTTCCCAGTAACTTAAAGCTTGTTCTACTAAGGAAGTGTACAGTCCTCTCATTTGGCAAGTGAAGTGGAAGGCACAGCACTTGCTTTTCAAGAGATTGAGGTACAGCAGCCTTGGGGTCAAAGAGCTTCCGACCTTCATGGTTAGTTATGAATAGGTTTCTTGGACAGGTGAGAGGAGCAGTAAGTTGTTAGGTCTGAGAGTAAGAAATTTAGAGTTTTTATAAACTTGCCAGCATTGTCTGTCTTGGAATACAGGAATACATGATCTTCATCCTTCCTGAGAAGTTCCACGTTTTGGTGATAGGGCCAGGTCCCCAAGTTGAATAATGTGTTCATGAAAAAGCCAGCAGCTGTTATGCCTGAAGGAGGGTTTGCATCAGCCTCTATTTGAACCTGGGCACAGTGTGCTGAAGGAGGCAGAAACTTCCTAGCCACTGGCCCAGAGATTTGCTTTTCCAGTGGGAAGTGCAAGAGCTGCAAGTCGGTAATGCTGAACACATGCCTAGAAAGGATTAGCTGAACTCCTGCACATCCCAGAGGCTTTTCCTTCTGCTGCATCCTCCCTGGAGAGGCTTTTTCACCTCAGCCCTCTGCTGGAATGTGCCTTAAAGGCATAATCGAGCTCATAAAAATTAAGTGGTGTGCAATCGTTAAAACAAAACAAAACAAAAAGACCCTAACTAAATTTTGTTCAATAAATTCTCTAGAATCAATCAATTTATGTTTTTATTAATGTCAGAACTCACAGCATAGTTTCCCTTTCTGTGTTTCACAAGGCTACAGGGGCTTTTGTTAAGGGTTTTTTTTTCCGCATCACTACACACGACGACATTTTGGCTTTGTGTAGAGAAGTGTTAAAGCCAAAATTACAATTTTATTTTTTTTTTTTAGCTTTTGAACATCCTTTGGATCAAATCTAAGGGCTTACCTGTTCAAAGCTGGAATAGATTGATGGATGTGAAGGGATCCAGGATGAGGATAGAGCTCTGTGAATGTCAGATAGTTGGTCACATGACCGTAGAAATATAATGATATACAATTTCCACCTCTCTCATAAACACACCCAGTAGTGCTAAAGATGTGGTTTTTTGAATATTTTGAGAGTAATGGGAAAAAAATTGGAGAACTTGTGGTATCCTCTCTGCTTAGATCCCTACCACACCCTCTCGCTGCCAGAATGCTGATGGGTCAGTGTGTGCTGCACACTTCAGACCTTCCCTGTATCGAGGGAGAGTTGTGAGTCTTACTGTCTCAAAGTACTCCAAGTATCAGCAGATTCCAAGCATCTCAAGTCTCCTGTCTACTGCCATGTCCCTCTAACCCAGGGATTTTACAATTTTTCTAAATATGACAGAAGTTGCTTGAAGGATGTCATTCTCAGGCAGGTTTGTCAGTTGGGTCCTTCTTAGCAGAAGCCATTTGAGTCTCCTCCACAGTAAAAGAAAATGTTTTCAGTTGGTTCCTGATTCTTTCAATTTGAAATCTTCTCTGTATGTATACTCCTTTCAAGTTGCCTGTTAAGCCTTTGTGGTCAGGTTGGGGTTTATGTACGTTTGGTTAATCTTTCCAAGGTTGTTAAAGGCCATCACTTGGGAGCTAGGAAGTAAGTGAACATGAAGGAAAGAGCTGGACACAAAAATTGCCATAATGGAATAGCTCAAGAATCCATTCACCAACTGTAGTTTCTATTCCTGCCTTTGAGAGTGGCACTTTCTGAAGACTCTAATCAGTCTGGATTCATATTATTGTTTTGTATTTTGCCCATCATATTCACCTACCATTTGGTGAGTGAATAATTTATTATCAGTCCCTGGTTTTGTTTGTTCTTGATTCCGGAGTCACAGTGCTTAGGGGGTGTTACCAGTAAATTCTCTATAGTAAAAACACTGATAATATTTGTGTCCTTAGAATTGCTTATATACAATCCTTTAAAAAAAAAAAGAAATCTTTCTCATATGCCTCCTCAATGATATCCTGATTCAGTGAGTTCCAAAGGTTAATTATATGTTTTGCTCAAAGCTACTTCTCTAATAGGGTCCTCAGGATGAGGGTTGCTGACCCTTTTAAGCCAGTGAACTAAAGCAAACAGCAAAACAACCCTCTGAGGCTGTTAGCTGTGGGTGGGTATTTGTCTTTCTTGGTTCCTTTTCATCAGAGCAGCCTTACTGAAAAGGCAAGTAATCGAGTTTCCTCTCAAGAAGGTGACCAGTCTCTGCTGGCATCATGGAAACAGGCATTAAGGCAATCCTTTCCTTCTTTTTTCTCCTAAGTGTCAGTATTACAATTTTGAGAAGAAGTTGTGCCAAAATCACCTTTTGTCACTGCTGGGCACTTGTCTGGTACCCTCCCTGGTGGGGCCTGCAGAGCCCTGCCCAAAGTGGGCTCAGCTACCCTGGGTGTTTCCACTGCTGCCTTCTGAGGTTTGGGGGCAGCTGGGAGGCAGGCCTGAGCTCTGTGTTGCCAGTTCTGTTCACAAATGTGTTCCCTCTTTGCTGTGTTTTAAATGTTTCTAAATGTGAATGTAAGCAGAAATTATTTTGGAAACTTGGAACAGAATGCCTTGAACAAGAGTTCCATAAAGGAATAAAAAGCATATAATTTAATCTGTGTTTATGGCATTTAATCTTTAAAACCTGCTATCTTATGTATTTCATGTATCTGTTTCCTTGAGGAAAGCAGATAAGAGCATCCAGTGCTTCAGCAGCTCATGCCAGTTAAAATGAACCTGAAATGGAACATGGGGTTGTAAATAAAATACAAGTGGCCAGGACCCACTACCATTAGCTAAGATGTGCCAGTGGCACTGTGAGTATTTTGAGGGAGCTGGAATCAGCAGGGGTTTCCAGTCTCTCCAGTCAAATAACCTGGATGCAAAGAGTAGCTCAGACCTTGTGGCACAGATGGTACATGCGAGAGTGTGATTTTTCTGCCCTTATGCTGGTTCTGTGGTTATAGGAGAAAGAGAAAAAGGTTTCTGGAATAGCTTTTCTGAACACATGACCAGTCTCAAACAGGCCTTCTGTTGCTAACATACCTGATGTAAAAGATCAGTCGAGATTAACTGATGTTTGTCACACGGAAGAGGCCAGCTTCATATTTCTCTTTGAAATGGTCCTCTACTGTGTCTGAGGTCCCCTGATGTATCTGAAGGCTGATGAGGAGAGGTTACAGGCTCATGCATCTCCTGTTTAAGACACCCCACTGTCCACCAAGGAAAAGAAAGCAACAGTAGTTCTGAATTACTACATAAGATTTATAAGGAGAGATGATATCTCTTAAATAACTGGGTCCCAGACCATTTAGGGCACTACAGACTTCAATCAGTGCCTTGAAATGTATTTATAAGCAAATAGAGCCAGGAGTGTTTTGTGCTATTAGGCCACTTCAGCAAATCACTTAAGCATTACTTAACACATGCTAAGTCCACTGCACCCAAGGCAAATTCTGGATATGATAAACTCTTTGTCCATAAAATGTGCCCCTCTGGATAATGTAGCACCACTTTATGGCTAAGGGTGATTTTGCATCTGTCTGTCTCAATGCGGAAAAAAACTGGTAGTAGAGCTGTTGTGCTGTACCTGTATTGTTTGTGTGATTGGTTTGCTAAGTGTACAAATCTTAAGTGATAGAATTTTGTAATATACAGTATAACAATTGGCAAGTGTTGTACATTTATTTTCACAAGTGAGGGAGTGACCCATAACTCACATCCATCACAGTAGATGAAAGCACAGCTCAGTGTAGTATAGCAAGCAAGGAAATCATTCATACACAGGATGTTATTCACTTCAACCTTTCCCCTTTCCTGAATGCAGTCAGGATCTATATGTCTATTGCTGCATGCTCTGTGTGCTGGCATAGATGTATGATGGCATCACAGAAACTGGAAGGGGAAGAAATGATATAGGAACAGAAAGGGGTGTGGGTAAATGTTGTCTGAGCTGATAGAAATTTAAGTGGTCAGGCTTGTCAAGGAGAAGGAAAACTGCAGGGCTGGAGAGTGACTGAGATTAAAACTGACTTTTGGAGAAATGGGAGCTGAGATAATACCTTTCAGTTCAAAAAACATGGGTGGCGGCACAGGGTGAGCATGGGAGAACTGGAAATTAAAACAGTAAATAAAATGGAAATGTGTTTGATGTAGGGAGCAGCAAAGTGTGTTTCATCCTTTCAATTCTGGTCTGGTTCCTCTGTCATTACTCCCAAATTTAATGCTGTACTTTTCATCAGGACCTCTATCCTGTAGCAATTTCTGTGAAAAATCTCCTTCACAAAATGGCCAGAGAAGCTGAGGAGAAACATTAATTTGGGACTTTCATCGGTGTTTGGCACCTAGCTGCTTTCACCAGGCTTGCATACCCAGTGTACTCTACAGAAAGTCTGTCTTTTCCTCTGTACTGTGTGAATGATAAAATTAGATTTATTTAGTTGTATCCTGACCCCCAAGCTTCCTAGAGAGATTGAGACTGGACATTTCTTTAGACCCTAACCCTGACCCTGTCCCAGATTTCTGAACAAACAGGAGAGGCAAAGGAGGAGGTATGGTTATTTCCCACGTGGAATGATTTCATGAATTTGCCAAGGGACATACAGGAATCATGTGTTGGAAAGAAGAAATGTCTCTGGATTTCCCAAAACCCAATTTAGCAGCATAACTAAGACACACTTCCTTTGTACTTGCATCCACTTGTAGCAGGATTGCCATTCCACGTGTAATACTTGGGTAGGTTGCTTGAGAGAGGCCCTGGGAGGTGGAAGAGAAGGAGGCTGCAAGTGTAGTCAGCTCAAGTACGAGAGAAAAAGTTTCTTGGTAGACAGTTTGAGAGGTGCTGGCTTGCTTTTAACAGTAATAATTTGCAACTTCTGACAGGGTTTAGTAGTAGGTTTTACTCTCCACTCAGGTCCTAGCCTGTGGCACATGTTACAGGTAATAATCCAGCACAGCTCAGACACAAGGGATCTCCTGTGTGCCTCACAGTATGAGCAGGGGGAGCCCAGATATTTCTGGCCTTGATGCTGAGGCAATTTTTTTTTCCTCAGGACCAACTTCCTTTGCAGTGAGCGTAACCCTTTTGTCATCTGCACCATGCTCCTCTTTGTCATTGCACTGCTGGACTCACATCCTTGAACTTAGATCACAAAAAAACCCTCTGTTTTTTAACTGATGGTTTGTTTGTTTTTCCTCTTTGGTCGATGCTGGGATCAGTGATGTCAACTTGTTCTATTTGCTTTGACAGGAAAATGTTTTCAGAGTTCATTAGGATGGCATCAATTCTAACATTTGGCACACAAACATTTGATGACCTTCATGTGTGGGAAGAAATATGTAGGCAAAACTTCCATTAGTTTGAAAAAACACTTCCACTCAACACCGTTCCGATTCCTGAACTGCAGCTTCAACCAGAAATTTTGTACAGTCCCTGTTCTTGATCTGCCAGTGGGCTCCAGACATGGAAATGCTTCATACTAAATCTGGACTAAGGTTGCAGTTGGATATAACTCTCCACTTACCTGTAAGGAAGGCCCTGCCAGCAGCCAGGTACCTTGGCTCTGATCAGCTTAAATGGTAGAGTCAGTCCAATGTAATGCAATGGTACCTGCATCCCATGACTCCAAGTGCAGAATATTTCTAATGCTTTCCTGGTAGTTCCCCTCAACAAGATGATTTCATTTGGCAACTTTGGGCTCATTTTCACCAATTACAAGGCTCATTAAAAGAGCTGGACTGACTGGCAATATTAGTAGCTGAACTCTGGGCTTATCTGCAGAAAAGGAATAGCAGGCATTAGCTTTTCCCTCATCAGGGCCACCTGTCTTATGCTAACAGAGCCTCAGTCTCTCAGAGTGGGAGGGAAGGTGAATGCTCCTGGTTTCCCATGGCCTCTAACAGTGAAGGGCCAAGTAACAGCAGCAACTTTTGCAGTGAAGAAACCTCTTCAGTGGTAGCTGGCCTGAGTCCACCAAACTATTCTCACACTGACCACCACATAAGTTGCTGACAGCCCCTCGTTGTTGCCAGCTGATGGGATCAGCAAGGACAAAGTAAAAGTGAGAGGCTGTTTTTTTGCCACCATTTCTCCTTTGAACTTGCCTGCTCCCTGCGCCTCAGAGCTGTACAAGTACTGCCAAACTGCTCTGTTTCTCCTAGTGCTGGTCTCTAGCCCTTTCCTCTGACCTATCTTAGCTGTTATTTACTTTTTTAGGATTCACCGTGGTTTTATGTTTTTTCTCTCATATCCCGTAATCAAGTGAAAGGTGTCTCTGTGGACAGAGGGGATTCGTACTCAGCCTTTGTTTGATGTGTGCTCTTTCCTGAAGGTGCTGCCTGTTGTAAGAAAAGCCAAATGTTGCCCAAATGTTGCTGTGCTCCCTCAAATTACGGCTGCTTATGGCTGCTCTCACTGTTGCTTTCTCCATACTTTTCTAAATGATACCTTTTCATGAGCAATTACTGAGACAGGCAGTCAGGACCGGTTTTTGAGGTGTGCCACTAAAAATAGGAGTCAGGAGGAGGAGAGTGGCAGAGGCTTAATACCATGTCTTGCTTAAGAGAATGTCCTTCAGGTGAGCAGAATTCTGCACCTTGTAAAAGTATGACTTTAATTTTGCCTTTCAAATATGAACTAAGCAGGGCTGTCAACACATACTGTGTTCTCCCTTGTCAAACCATTTCACTTAGTCTGTCAGCTGTAAACAGCTTAAGAGGCATGTCATTCCAGTATTATTATACCACTTTTAGATTTGTTTTTAGATTGGCTCTGTATCTGTTCCTGCAAAAGGTGTAGATACAGAGATGATAAGGGTTATTTATTGCGTTACTGAAAAATGCTACTTGCTGTTTTGTGGTAAGCACAGAGTAACTCCATTTCACATAATGGGCACTGCAGAGTAATAATCCTGTAGTGCCATGGTAATACCATTGCCATACTTTGTCAAATCAGTTGTGTCAGTGGAGCAGAGTACTTACTTCACTGTGGGTGTATATGCTCTCACACTTGATGTGAAGTTTTTTTTCCCCTAGGAGATCAGGGAAGCAGAATAAAGACATGTGGAGAAAGGACTCTGATCAACAGACTCTGTACTTTTGGTTTTTTAAAAAGTTGCTTTACATATTCAAATAAACAGTGTTTAAGCTGTTGATGACAGCTTAACTACTTCATCCCAGAACATTTTGACAAGCGATTTTCAACGTTTTGGTTTCCCAGGATTTTGACAACCCCCAAAAAGCACGAACTGAATTTATATGTCACATGTTTAATTTATTTGAGATGCATGTATTTTGTTTCAAAAACAATAAAGAGGGAGTTAAAGGACGGGCTGATACACTCCGTATTTATGATCATCAGCTTCTTCACCATGTCATTACAAGAAGAAAAAATGTTCAGAGATATGGAGTATGAAAAGCAGTCAAACTTTTTCTTTACCAACCCATCTGGATTGTGATTTATACAAATTGTTGATGTGATTTCTCTGTGACTTCACTGAAATCCACCAAATTGAAACCATTCTCACTGCTGGGAACCTGAGATGCTTCCCGTGTACTTGGCTTCTGCCATGTGTGCATTGTCCCCAGATTGTTGGTTCTGTGGCCATTGAAGGGCATGTAATGTTGCCTGAGTTCTGAGCAATGGTGAAGAAGAAAAGTAGATATTTTCTTACTAGAAAGGGGTGAATTTCTGTCTATATATATTCCACAATATTGTCATCAGAAATAACACAAATATGTAAATTGATCTTCACTTTAATGACAAAACTGAAGTACAACCATATGTTTAAACAAAATTTAATTTAGCTCTGGTTTGGGACTTTTCTTAGGTGTTCTGCAATTTTGCTTTGCCTACATTAAGGCAGATAGATAGATGGGGTTGCACCCTGTACCTTCCTGGGCCCTTGAGCAAGAAGTGGGGAAAAATACAAGGAGACAATTGCTTTCGTAAAGCTCCTAGACTGCATAATATAATTTGCTCAAAAAAAGTTCTTATTTCAACATCATGCCTCAAAACCTTTTGGATATTACCCAATATCTGGTAACTCAGTCATTACTACTTGAGAGAATTCAAATAATTGAAATTTAGAATTGGACTATTAGAATTAAGTGTATTAGAATTATTGAAAAATCAGCATTTAACTTATTCAAAAATCAGGGTATTGCTATCCTTTCTGTACACTAGAATATCACTTACTTTATTGTGTAAAAGAGTTGTTTCCATCAGTACTAAGCAGCACACGTCCATAATAATTTTTAAAGTAGGAGGAACTACTTTATTTTACTAATTATTAACATCAAGGTAAAGCATATCAGTATAAATTATTATTTTATAATAAAGCTGTATAGGCACAACAGAAACCCCATGCATTCTAAATAAAATTTGAAACTTTAACTCTCCCGAAACTGATTTTTTTCTCCTAAACAAGCACTATTTTGAGAGTTTTTCACACACAAAAAAAATCTGACAGATTTCATCTAATTGCGAGTGTTTGCTTTTTAAGTATTAAAATTTCCCCTAAATTGAAAAATCTAACCTGAGTTAATCAAAGTGCTAATGATGGAGATCATATTTGGCTGTTCAGACATCCTAGAGTCAGAGCCCCTGGCCAGAGGGTCGGGTGTGATTTGCTTCATCCTTCATTAGTTGCTCCAACTTTCTTCCGATACCTCATAAGTAGTATCTTTCTGATAATTTGGGAGTTTGAGCAAGTATTTAGTGTCTGGCTAAATTTTCTCTGTGTTCTTTGCCTGGGCAGTGTTCTCTGCAGCCTCCTGCTTTGTGGAGGTGGAAGTAGAAGCATCAGTTTAGGAGGGGAGGCAGTGCAGCAGTTCAAGGGACACCTGGGTTTGATGGAGAGGGAAAGGGGAGAAGAAATCAGCCAGTGACATCCATTCATTCTTTGAGGCAGGAGTTTTTTTTCCTGCCAGCTATCGGCAACTAATATTTTCATGACCAAAGAGAAGGAGGGAGTTGTTGAGGAGTACAATGAAGGTGCATGGATACCACAGCACGTGTGTTGGGCAAGAGGCTGTCACAGAGCTGCTGTTAATTTGTGTGTTCCCAACCCCCTGTTCTGATAAATGTTACCTTAATTGTAGTGTGGGACTGCCTGAGTAAGTGCTCCCCATGAGTCCCTGACACTGCAGTGGAGCTCGACCAGTGGATGAGTCAGCCCTGTAATGCCTGCTAGGAATCTGGGTGTCCATGGTAGCTTGCTGGCAAGCCAAGAACAGGCACCTTTTTTTAGGTTTCCCCCTAATGGAGAGGGGAAAATTTGAGGAGACATGACAGCTCTTGACAGTGAGAGGGAGATAGAGTTGACTCTGTCAGGAAAAAATAGCCTCTTCTATAAGAATGAGTGGTTAGAAAAACGAAAAAATAAGCATTTTCAATATATTACAAACAAAATTATCTGCCAAAAGGGCAAGATAATTATCCTAATGTGATTTTTGACCAAGATAAATTTATATTATTCTATCAACTGGGTAACAATTTGAATCTTATGCAAAACCTAGAAATAAATCTAAAAAATATGATAATGTAATAAAATTGAAATTATTAGCAGTCCAAGTGCCATACTAGAGGCAGTAAAATCTTATAAGTTCCAATGGAAAATAGGCTAGTAAACCTGGAGTAAGTTACTTTACTTTAATCACTTGATAAATAGCTACAATGTTTGGAAGAATTGATAGTGTCATTATAGCAACATCCCTTTTTATAAACAGCCTGGTGCTGATTTGATTCTAATTGCTGCCAGAGGAACAGTATCAAAGTAGTGTTGCTCCAGCAGTGTAACCTGTGGGGTGAGCAGGAGGAGGATTAGCTGCCTGAAATGAAGAAAGCTCTGTTTTTTCAAAGACACAGATTCTAATTCTGGGAGTGATGGAGGAGGCTGAGTAAATTCAGCGGTAGCAGAAACTACAGAGGAAATGCTTAATGAAGAGAAAGCATAAAGTAGGCAAGACAGGCTCTTCTGAGTGAAAAAACAGCGAGAGAGGTTGAGAGGTTTGAGCATGAACGTGTGTTTGCTTTCTCACCTGAAAGGAATCTCCTGCTGGGCCAGTGTGTCCCCATTGCCAAACCACAGCTCTGACCTCCCTGGTGCTTGCCTTTGCTCTACCACAGACATGGCCTCATTCACAGCCCCTTTCTCTTATGTGACTTTCCAATATGGATATCTTAATTTTTTGCAAGCCTAGTATCAGACACCAAAGGCCTAATTTTTAAGACATTCTTAATAATTACGGCATCTTTGTATACAAGTGAGCAGTGTGTCCACCTTTTGGTGCCCATGAATGTACCTAAAAACGAAGACTGCTTTGACAAATTTCATCTTTAGCAATTCTGTCTCTACACTGCAAATCCTGGATTTTACCCTTCTTGTGCTGCAATGCTATGGAGGAGGTATCAGCATTATACTGATGACTGCTATGACATTTGAGGGCAATAAATTTACATTTATGTGGAAAAAAACCTAGAACACATGCTCCCAGGCTGGGTCTTCTTCCAAAAGCTGACAAGAAGTTGTCTTATTTTGGGAATGGTAGGAAGAAAAGCAGGGTTCCATAAGGAGGGAAGAGGAGGAACATGTTTAATAGTTTTGTCATGTTAGCAACAAACCCAAGAATAAACAGAAATGCAAAGGGTTGAGCTATTTATCTTTTTACACAAATCATGTGATAAGCTTCTCCCATAGATTGTGGACTAAGTGAAATATGTAAAATAGCTTATTGAAGAAAAAATTGCTTCAAGTGGGGCTGAATGGCTCAAGAGATTAGTGATGGGATAATAGCTTTTCTCCATTTAAGTGGTAGACCAGTTCAAATCAATTCTAGGTCCCTAGAGACTGGAAGGTGTTGCTATCCTGTGACTCCTTCACAGTTATTTGAAATGATTTTTTGGTCTCAATTCCATCCTTAGTTGCCAGAAAATTATCCCCAACCCAATCAACACTGAATTACCTTGAGCTAACTGTTGTATCCCCCTAATGATGCACAACCCTCAAGGTTGTGTTATGAATGAAAGTTGTTTTATTTAGCACTACATTCCTGGTCAGAAATACTTTGTCTTCCCTGAAATGGACAGATTGCACAAAAGAAAAGGCAACTTGGAATATGATGCAATGTAAAAATCATTCTTTAAATAAATGTGATGATTTGGTCTTTTAATGTGGATCTCCTGGGAGAACAGGGATGTACTTTCAGCTGCCCCTCACTTGCACCCAGAGCCTGCCTGCCTGCAGGCTGGGTTGCAACTTTCCCCTACATCAGTGGTGATCATGGAGCAGGGCCACAACTTAGAAAATAGCTATTGGTCATAAGTAACAACTAGAAAATTCAAACTGGCAGCGTGCCCTTCAGGTTTGTTTTGAAGCATCTATTTAATGTGTGAAGCTGGACCGCTGAAGTGATGCTAGGGACATGCCAACTTATGGCAGCTCAGGATCTTGCCTATCAATTCTATTTTGAAAGATTATAATGAGTAAAATAGCAGACGTTGATTACTCTGCCAAATGTAAAGATTAGCAAACAAGTAAGAAGCAATTCTAACCAAGCCAAGGAGGTCTGGGATCTTTTAGTAGCTCTAACAGTAGGTCTAGAGCTGGTGAACCACATTAGAATTCGTATTATTCAGTGTACCAAGGAAAAAAGACACGTGGGGTTATTAGAGAAGAATCTCACTAATTCTGTGTGTCTGACTCCTTGGAAAAAACAAATAGGATATTATGACAATACAAAGGTGTTGGAGAATTGAAGTCACATGTTTATAGCCACATTTTCTATAGAACTGTTGCAATAGAGATTTGGTTGCAGTTGCCACACAGGAAAAATTTTATTTTTGCCTTAACCCAGACAGCTCTAGGTTTAAGAACGCTCATCAGGGTGGAAGGCTAAATGGGTTAAGGAAATAAGGTGACCTATGGGAACTTTCATTATTATGTGGAGCCTTGATGAGTGAAATGAGAGGAACTGCTCTCCGTCATGAAAGGCTGAAATGTCGAGGGAGCAATCGCAAATTAATCTATTAAGAATAAGTAGGAGGCTGAACAGTGTGACTCAGAAGGGTGGAAATGTATGAAATAAACTGCAGTGTAAAACCACAATGACTTCTATACAGAATCTTAAAGACAGCCATCTACGATTTTTACAATGAAAGAGGGATTTCTGTATGTGTTTATATGTGAGGCAGAGGTTAAGCAAATTAAATTGATCTCTTTCTATTCAGGTACTCCCAATATTTGTAATGACCAGGCCTGAATGAGAAGTTGTGTTCCTATTTGTGTGGCCTTAACCAGAACAATATGTCAGGAATTTTTGAGGGTTATTTTAAAGATATACAAATAAAATGCCTCACGGGCAGTTTTCTGTGTGGTGATTTTCCTGTTTTGCTGTGACATTTTTAACCTGAATTTAATGTTTGTAAAAGCTGCTATTTGATGACACAGTGTAACTGAAAGCCTCTTTTTTATTGACAGATCATGCACACTCAAGGCTGGAGAAATTCCTCTGTGTCAGACTGGTGAAGTACACCCTCAGAGCCTGAAGGAATGAACTTCCAGGAAGAATAATGGTAGGTCCATGTCAGTCAGTCCAATATTAGGTTAAATGTTGCTGCATGATTATTTTTAAAGAGTTCACAACCAAGGAATTTGAAGAGAGGCATGAAAAGTTACCCAACTGACAGGACTGTATGGGTTTTTTTCTCTGCTCCCCAGCAGTGGTTGCAGCTTTCTGGAGTGTTAATGCTTTATTCACTAGTGGATGGACTGAGACTTGACAAAGGTTACCAAGTGCATTTTGGTGGAGCTGATCCTGTAGGATGTACCTGCCCCTCACTGTGGTACTTGGGAAGTGAGGGTCTGTTGTCTGCTCAGTGCCCACCCGTGATGCCAATCTTTAGGCCTCAATGTTAATCATTTCACAAAGCTCACGTAGTTTCAGACTTCTACCTTTGCCAGCTTATTATAGTCTAGGAAGATGAGATGTGACTATGCTGAGATACAACCCCCAGTGATGGCACTTTATAATACTGTATAACTGGAGGATTGCTATTGTAGGCAGAGAAAAAGGCAATAAAGCAGCATTGATATCCTGCCTGCCCTCTTACAGGAGTTATTGAATCAAACCTACCAGAACTGCCAGACAAACAATTTGCAGCTGCAGTCTGAAGCCTGACAATGACACAGAATCAAAAAGAAATAGTTGGAGTGCATGGGCTTGTGAACTCCTCTGCGACCCACCACAGCAGGCTCCCTAGGATTGTTCTCCTCTTTCTGGTCCTTTCCCTGTACAATTCCTTCTCTTTACCTCCCTTTCCTCTCTCCCATTTTCTCTCCTATGTCTTGCCATTTTCAGTTCCTCACACCTTTTCCTTTCTCTCTTTCATTGCCTCACTATTTCCTTCTATTGCCTCCAATATACCTCTTACTTCTTGCTTGTTTTTACTTTGTGAGTTCAAGTGCTCTCCTGTGTTTCTCATTGTTTCCGTTTCTGTAATTCTTTCTTGGTTTTGATTAATTTAATCCTCTCCTCCCCCAGTTTCCCAAACTCTCTCCTATTCTCCCTTCTCTGCTGTATCTTGTTTCTGTTTCATTTCCCTCTCCGTTTTATTTCTCATTGTTTCTTCTTCTTCTCCTCCTCCTGCCAATTCTTCTACCTTTATTTTTCTTGAACAACATTTAGCCAGTAGCTCTATGTTGCTCTTACTCCTCAAATGTGAGAATTTAAATATTTCCAGTGCACCAGGATTTCCAAAGTGCCAATCCAGCTCAACTAAGGGGAACTGATGTGGTTTGGCTCTGCTGTCTATGAAGAGAGATACTGCAAAAGCCAGCATAACAGTAGCACTCACCAGTACTCTCTGGCTCATGACCCTATGCTCGTAGTTAGATTCAGAGCTTACCAAATTAATGGGTTCTAGATCAAGTACCATCTTCCTGTCCTTTCTTTCAATAGAAATCTCAATGCTCTCAATTTCCTGTAGTGTACAGTTTTGCTTCGGCTCAGGAGACTGTGGTAATTTTTTTTGTTTGTTAGTTTGTTTTTAAATAATTCTTTTAAGGTACATATAAATTATGCAGGGTTCAATGAAAAAGGGCCATACTATGAAATGTGTTCAGGCTCCTATATATATAAAAAAAATAATTCCTAGTTTTTGCATGCTTGTAACAATTATCTACTATTTGAAGAGTATTTTTCCATTCCCTTTCTTCTCTTCTAACCACTGTCTAAAATTTAGATGTAGAGTCTTCTAGATGGCTGGCAGGAAGGTTGATAGTGCAAAATCTTTTTTACTTATTTTTTTTTCCCACTCACCTTAAGTTACAGGCTCAGGTTATGTTACAGGCCTGATGGTGGGGTTTTTTTCAATTACTTTGCTTTTTTCAAGTCCCTTGGTCTGCTTTATTTCTCTATTCTCTTTGCCCAACCACTTCCACTTAGAAACATTGTACCTAAAGGGAGCTTAGTAGAAGGCTGGAGAGGAAATTCCCTAGGGGCAGGTGTTGACAGGACAAGGGGGAATGGTTTCAAACTGAAAGAGAGTAGGTTTAGATTAGATATTAGGAATAAATTCTTTACTGTGAGGGTGGTGAGGCAGTGGAACAGGTTGTCCAGAGAAGTTGTGGATGCCCCATCACTGTGAGCGTTCAAGGATGGGGCTCTGAGCAACCTGGTCTGGTGATCTTTAAGGTTCCTTCCAGCCCAAGTCATTCTGTGATTCAATGAATATTTTTCCCCTTCCTTTCAAAAAGTGTTTGATATTGCTGGTTATTTATATGTTCTATGAGAGCCCCACTACAAGGTGACCTCCTGGGAGGGGGGCTGCTGCAAAGGCCGATTCCTACTGCTCTCCTCTGGGCACACCAAGGCAATCCCACCTCTGGAGGGCTCTGGAACTGTGGAAGCTGTTGGAGAAGGGGAGCAAGGTGCTCACCATCCCATAGCTGATTATTAGCAGGCCAAGGAACCAAGTCAAGCTAAGATCTCATTGACATGATGCCACCTCTCCTTGTGTAATACTATGTATAACAGGAGCATGAGAGAAACTCTTCCTTCCTCTTCCAGTTTGTCTACTTCCTTCTGTCTTTTCAGCTAATTCCCCTGTGGAGTTCAGTGCTGGTGAAAAGGGAAAGAAAATCAGCTCCTGTGTAAGCAAACCCTTTCTGCTCTGATTGGATTTTTCTCCTTTTGTCTGCTTCTTTATTTGATTTAAAACCTTAAACTCCTCGAAGGTTTTCCATTAAGATTTTGAGTACAATTTGGAATGGGGGGAGCAGTCAGAGCATTACCTAAAAAGTGCCAGTTTATTTTTAGCTAATGGAAGAGGAGGGCTGATTGGATTAGGCCAGCAATGTGAGGACCTGATGCAGACTGCTATCAACACATCAACAGCAGAAGGGTTAAGTAGAGTTTCTTTCACTTTCTCTCACTCACCCCTTTTACCCTCTCCTGCTTTGCCTTCTTCACCCAGTAACTGACACTTGCAACAGCAGTGCAAATTCTTGGGCATGTTCTAGTACTGGTCAATACAGGAGTAAATCTCGCAGTCCCTCCTGCTGTTTCACATTTGCCACCTGACAGCAGTGGATGCTCAGGAAGACTGAGGGGTGAGGTTTTAAAGCTTCAGACTGGGTTTTAGCCATGTGACAGCTATTAAAGCAATTGGGAGCCAGGTGGCTAAAATCCAGTGCAATTCTTTGTAATGGTACCCCTGAGAGCGCCCATCTCCTTTTAGCACTACTATTGATTAGGCAATTCTTGACTTTGAGAAACAAAATTGGTGTGTGCATCAAGGTTCTTTTCCTCAATTTGGCCTGGTTTGAAATTAATCGTTCACCTTGAGCCATTATTGTAAGCAGCTTTAAGCTTTGATAAATTTCAGTGTGATTTGAGTTTTCTATCACCCTTCTCTATGGAGGCCTGTTGTTTACTAGTCTTCTCTAGGACATCTCTAGAGCTGTTTGGTCTTTATCCTCATCTCCCGCATCGATCCTGTTATGTTGTCCAGTGTGATTGTCCAAGCTCGGTAAAATGCTGGGGGCTTTATTTAATGGCTGCACACAGTGCACAGTGGGCAGCACTGAGGCCAGTGGGTACTTGGTTTTCTGTAGGTACAATGCATTTTATGAGGTAGGCCATGTTATGTCTTAGCATGTTGTCCAGACTCTCCCTCTGCCTCGACTAAAATGATGTGGTGTTCTTAGAGGGAGCACATAAACCGTAAGAAGTTCCTCCTAACTTCAAAGTATTTGACGTTTACTAGGGGACAAAGTGCCACACAAAGGTACATGAATGTATACTTATGTTTGTGAGAAGGTGAAAATAAATGGATGGTAAAAAATAAGGAAGGCACTTCCCCAACCCTCTCACTTTTTGCACTTCCCTTCCAATGTATTCCCTGCTACTCTTTATTTTTCTAAAGTGTAGGAAGATTCTTCAGCATGTCATGTCATTATCTGTGAAGAGACAGGATGTGCCCTTTGCTTTGGGCGTTTGATGCATCTCTTTCTTTTAGGTGTTCTAGAGTACTCTTGTGAACTGTTAGGTAATGCTAAGTACTGCCGCAAGTGACTGGCATTGAATAGCTTTTTCCTGCAATAAAACCCAAGGTGAAAGCTGGACTGCACCTAGATAGAAAAAGTTCTCAAGCTGGTCCAGTGCTTCAGCAACCAGTAGGCTCTAGAAGTGTGTGAAGGCTCTAGAGTCTGTTGCTGCACCACATCTCTCAGTGCTTCCCCTTTCCTCCTTGTAGCCCTTCCATTGCTCTCAGTAATCAGGCCAGAGGAGGTGATATTTAGCATTTCTGTGTTGCTAGAAGAATTTTGTTGGGATGTTTGGGTGAGAGATGAAATGCAAACAAGTGAATTGGAGATGGAAAGGAAATTCAGAAACACAGGCTTCAGAAAAATGACTGCTTCTTATTCCCATTTCTGTTCAAAATGGAATAAAGCAGCTCCTTGGGTGCCACAGTCAACCCAGGAAGTCCATCACCCCTTTGCCAAAGAATGTTGATTTAGGAGCCCCAAAAGCTGTTTTATAAGACATTCCTATCTGTGTTGAGTTGGGAAGTTGTCAAAGCCCAAAACATTCTGTTTGAACAAGCTGTTGTATTCCAATGAGAAGATGTTTCATCTGAAATTTCATAGGCAGTTCTACTAAAAATTCAGCTCATCATGAGCTTAATGTGAAATGTGATGCTAAGATTATATGGACAGTATTCCTGTTGGACTGAGATGGAGCTCCAAGAAAAAGAAAAGTATGCACCACCTCTCCCAGTCAAGTTCAATGGAAGTTTTTCTGGAAGGATATTTTTAGAAATCCCAGCAGAATGACAAATTCCAAGCTCTGTTAAATATGTGTGTATATATGTGTACATATATATATATATACAATGAAATGATACAGAACACAATTAGTGCAGAAACATGAATATTTAAAAATCTGAGGCAGATTGCCCAAGCCTGTGTAAAAATACATGCACCTTTGGTATTGGAAGCCTTGCCAAACTAATTAATGAAGCATATGCAAGCGTTCTACTTTGCAAACATCCTTTGTATTTCACTAGATTCTCAGAAATCAGTATGGGGAATCTGATAGGAAGAGGTATTTGATCTTTAAATTGTTGTTGTTGCAGCAAAACACATCTCTATGCTGTTTTACATTCACAGCTAATACTATGTCACAAAGTCTGAGATTTGTAAAGAGCTTTATATTTGTACTAAATCCTGTGTTCTAATCGAGGTTTGTCAGTCACACATCTGAAACCAGTGGTTTTCCACAAATATTTTAAGTGAATGTAGCTTCTGTGCATAGAAACAAACCAGATATTCCCCATGTAGGTAGCCCTTGCCACATGGGAGGTACTGCAGACATAAAAATGCTGAAGGGCAGAAGGGGAGCTCCTTCCAGAGTTCAGCAAGTGGGCTCACGATCTCTGACTCTCACTCTCTTCTGCAATGTTATTCCTGTTTTGCAGACCGAAACAGAGGGCCAAAGAGGTTGGGAGAACAGAGCTGTGCTTTGATGGTGAGAGAGGAGAATGTATGTGTAGTTTTCTTCAAATGGCTTTTGATTCTTTTGCGTTGTGCTCTCCTTTTGAGCCAAATTGCCAGTTGGTTTTCCAGACTGGGGAGAGCAGCAGGGATCAATAGTGAAAGGAGGGAATTAATACCAAATTTGATTCTACCCATTGTGCAGTCCTGTTTATTTGCAAATAACATAGGAGGTTCCATAGCCTTTCCTGAACACAGGAAAGATTCTACAGTGGTTAATGGATTTGCTATCAGATCTAAAGCATCCCTGAGCCAACACTCTTGTCTGCTCCTGCCTGTTATTTTTGGGTTTGTTTTTTCTTCCCAGCTTAAGTGTGTCTGAAATCCTTTGTCCTGCCTGGTTCATAGCAGCAATACCAGTTTGGAAGGTAACCATTCGGTTCAACTGCTGCTTAAAATGTTTTGTGACCTCTTTGTTTTGGTTAATGGCCCCTGTTGCTTCATGTAGCTGATTTCTTAAAAGAAATTTCTTATTTTTTCCTGTATCCTAAATATCGGGCTGTAAACGTGTCTACAGATCTAAGCAAGGCTTCATTAACTCCTTCACGGGAAAATGTTTAACTACATTAAAGTATTAATTACAATATAAAAGTGAGAAACAGTTGTGTCCGGGAATTCTGAGCTAATATAAAACATTGCTGCTTCCCCTGACCTCAGTGGAGCAGCACCATTTTATGTCAACAGAAGCTGTTGTCTACCAGCAGTCAGAGGTGTTTGCTGCTGATCACAGTTTTTCTTCCCCTTGCTCCCTATTGAAGCATTTTTAGTCCACGCATTCAAACACAGGCTCAGGAGTGTTGTTTTCTTAGTTCTCCATAGGGAAAATTTAACGACTGGGCATCACCTGCCTATAGAACTGATATGATTTTCTGTGACCGAAGGGCTGCTCTCCTCGGTGCCACAGGTTTTTTTTTCTCCATGAGCACCAAAGTTGATCAGTGACCTCTCTGGTATGCTACATTTGTGGCATCAAAGAAATCAGTGAGTCACAACTGCTCTACTCAAATTGGTTTCCAATCCTCTAATCTTGATGCACCTCCCAGTAAAGCAGTGAGGGGATGCTTCTTGATAGGTCTGTCAGCAGTTTTCTCCTGAAACCGCAAAAGATATATCCCAAATTGATCAATAAAACTGAAGAATTTTCCCAGAAATTCTTGGGGCAAATACCTGGGACTTCTCTCGTGCTTTTACCATGGAGATAAGGAGCAAATGTACCAAGCTGCACTAAAGACTCATGGCTTGGTTTTGCTGGGGGGTAGTACCAGGAGATTTTGTGTCTTACAGTGTATTGGTGTCTCAAACCCTGGAAAGAGGAATGACAGAGCAAGGTGACAAGGCTGTTATACCAGACTAGTCCTGAGGCATCCAGCTAAAACGATGGGAGGCAGTGGCCAAGGAAGGAATGTGTTTAAGAGAACTGTGGTATCTCACAGTGTTTGTGCCATGCTGTCTGTACATCTCCCTTCAGAAGGCCTGGGAGCTTCAGCTCACTGTAGCAGGGTGCTCTGGGAGCCATCCAGGAACATATCATCCCCCAAGTGGAGTGCCTTGCTGAGGGATGTGTTTGAATGACACATTGCAGTCCTCAGTGGAAGAGTTTTAGTTTGATTTCCTGTGGAATAGAATACCCAAGAACAGAATAAAATCAACATTTGGAAAACATTCTGTCCCTCTCTACACTGATTTTCCAAAGCTGCTTTTCACTGCATGCCTAGAAGGTCCCATTCAATTAGAAAATGTAGAAGTGCATGTACATGGTTTAAAGCTATGCATGGGAGGCTGTTCTATTTTCCAGGCTCTTAAAAATGTGACCACAGAGGATATCAACACAGATTTGTGGGATCATCTTAGGAAAGGCTGAATATAAAGTTTTGTTTGCAAATACATATGCCATCAAAACTTGATTTAGCAATGCTGTTTATCATTTGATCAGATAAAAGAATATTAGCTCTTAAAAATGAGACACAAACTGAATTCCCTTTTCAATGCAGTATATAATAATACTTTATTTCTCTGGGCTTTTATAGCTCTTTTTGTCATCCAAACAGACACATGCAGAAGTAGCCTTTGAGCCTCTTCCTACTGTTTCAACATGACAGTTGTTTAAAGCAGCAGAGGTCCAGGTGTAAAGAGGGTATGAAGCTTTGAGATGTCCTCTGGCGATTTTTGCTTCTGTGGTTTAAATGCTCCTGCCTGCAGCTATTCCCCTGCTGTGCTGCTGGAATTAACCACCAGCAGCCAGACACAGACCTGTGCAGCACTTCCCCAGCACCTCTGATGCTGTGCCCTGACGTGGGGAGGCAAAGGCACGTTGGTCTGCATGGGCTGGTAGTGAGTAGTTGGGACAACGGTGCCTGAGACCTCTGCAGCCACATTCCCAGGAGACTGTCATCATCAGGATTGCAGCCCTTTTTTCATACGGAGGTTCTGTTCAAATCAGAATAAATCCCTCATTTCTGACTGTCTGGTGTACTGCAGTGGAATAACATCAAGCTTGATCCAAAGTTCACTCCTCCGGTGTTTTTCTTCTGGCTGCACGGGGCTCTGAAATAAACCCAATAAATAGCTTATGAGCAAAATTGTGTAGAGTTATCAACGTGCAACTGTCATGCTGCATTTGTCTCGTGTTGTTAGTCATTAGGAAAGCCTGCATAATTCTGGAGCAGGACAACAGTTTCCACACTGCAAATTGCATATCGTGTTTGCCAACCCACAAAACATCACAATATTTGTTTTGAAACTTTACAGTGCTATCAAGGGCAAATTCACTTTATCCGTACAAATAGCCCCGTTGAGAAAACTTAGATAACATGTGCAAGGAAGAGCGGGCAGAACTTGTCTCCGGGCATGAGAGAAGCAAATCTGGCTTCCTTCTGTGGTGGAAATAGGGAATGAGTAAGCACAGAGCTGGAGAGTTATATTACTGGCAAGCGTACCACCAGGGACTCAGGGAGAAAATGTCAGGATACAATTGAGATAATGGTTCTCTGGCTCCCCAAATTCATACCTTGCTCACCTTCCTACCTCGGTCATTTGGAAAGACTGTTTTTCTGTAGGTTTTCTGTAGGTTTCATATGAGGCACAGCATCCTCCAGTGCACCTTTGTACTTCCACAGATCAAATTTGGTGTGAATGAGCTTACCACTGTCAGAAACAACAGCTCCATTTTTTGGAGATAGAACTAGCTTGTATGCCTTATGTTTTGATTTGGGTTATTAAAAGACTTTTAAAGTCTATTTTATTCTTAACCACTGCAGACAGCATTGAGTTTAGGCTCAGTTTTAGGTGGAAAAGGGTTTTTTTACATTCCACCACCTATCTTGACAGATTGTATGTGTGCCAGAGGCAGTGGTCTTAACCCTGGATCAAAACCTAATCTCTCCTGCTTTCGTAAAACCTTTCCCTCTAATTCTCTCTCTGGTAAATTATATTCTGTTCTTTGCCCTTGAATAATTTTAAAATGTATAGAATAAACGTGTGTGTGGGGGGGGTTCTGTTCCATTGAGCGATACCTGGTAATCAAAATACTGCATTCATATCTTGCTGCAATGATCTCATTTCTATTGGGACAGCACTCCTCCGAGCATAGGCCCATGTTGTGTTCATCCTGTTACAACCAGATAAACTCATAATGTAGACAGATAAGAGCTATGCTCATTAATCTATTAATTGCCTATTGTCAGTTGTCAATATGTTTCGCTTGATGGGAAACTGGAAGATTAGTTTGTATTGTGAGGATGTAGGTTTTTGTTCTGTACTACTATTATTTTATTTTGATGTGTGGCATACTACGGAATGACATTCAAGCTTGTGGCATCTCACCCGAACAAGTAGAGCTGTCTGCTTTTTAAGTTTCTGGAACCAAAAAAGTGCTATGCCCCAAATGGCTATGAAATAAAAAACATATTTTCAATCGGAGGACCCCGAAAGAGCTGTGACTATGTTGAGTAACACGTTTGTTTTTTTTTTTTATGATGGGCATTCAGGACATTCTTAAAATCAACACAGCCTGAGATACCCTGATTTCCCGGGGAAGCTGAAACTCTGTAGGGACTTCATTGTTCGCTGGAAATTTGAGACTGATTTTGTCTGTGACTGGAGCTGCTGGAGCAAGATTTTATTATAATTGTGTGACCTTTAATACGCTATGAAGAGATTTCAACTTCTCTATTTTTCTAGCCTATAACAAATCAAATGTTTTACTATAATGTACAGTCACCAAGTTTACACCTTAAGAAGGGTGATTTTCAAGGGCTTGTCTCTACAAAGAACAGTGGAGCAGAGACAGTTTAAAAAAAAAAGAAAAAGGAAAAAAGAAGGGAGAGAAACATCATAGAAGCACTTTATAGACCTATTTGAATCACAGCTTTAAGTCATTTATATCACGGCCAAAAAGCCCATCCATGTGTGCATTTAATAATGATGGCCAATTCTGAACGGAGACTGGAAATTTTCCTCTCCGTGGCATGAAGCAAAAAAACCCCTCACTGTTTCTGAGTTGGTAACTTGACCTGTTTGAATTATTTTATTACTTGCAAGACTGTCAGCCAGCATTTAAACTCTGAGGACAGATCTGGGGACTGATTTCTGTGGAACTACCATAGTTAAGAGCAGCCGACGATTAGGCAGTTGGGGCATTTTCTAGGCACACTGAGGCAGCTCTGTCTGACAAATGGCAGCTCATCCATGGGGCAGTGATCTTCATGCCATCCATGCACAGGTTTGAAGGACACAGGCACATCTTCCATATGGTCCAGGACGTGTGTTGGTGCTACGTGCCCTGGCTTAAGAACCGACCTTCCTTGTTTTCTTGTTTTCTTCCTTGTTTTCTTCCTTGTTTTCTTCCTTGTTTTCTTCCTTGTTTTCTTCCTTGTTTTCTTCCTCGTTTTCTTCCTCGTTTCCTTCCTTGTTTTTCTTCCTTGTTTTTCTTCCTTGTTTTTCTTCCTTGTTTTCTTCCTTGTTTATTACCTTAGGTAGACAAGGTGCGCTCTCCTTTTGCTGCAGTCCCCCCAGTGACAGGTAGAGGAATCCATTTGCGAGATCCAGAGGTCTCTGTTATGACAATCAAGGTTGGTTACATAGAACAGAGTTTAATCAGATGTATTTTCTCACGATATGTGTGTGGAACCAGGCTTCTATTTCAAATTTCCGAGGAAAAAAAAATCATTACTGAAATGTGTTTGGGTCTTTCAATGTCCAAAGAAATTCTGTTTTCGCTATTTTACTCTTCTGGGCGTCTTTCTTTCTGTGAAAAGTTAAGGAGGGAAATATATTTAAATTAAATGAAATTACATGAGAGAAGAAAGGATGAAAAAAAAATCTCCCTTTCTACTAAAAATGTGCCAAACCCCTTAAAATGGGAAAATTACTTTTCTCAACTATCATTAATGTTTTAGCCTAATTTTCCCCCAGTTTTGGAAAGCCACGGGCATTACAATTTTACTCTTTCTCATCTCCTCTAAACTTCTTCAGAAGAGAAGGCATTTTGGAACATGACACAAGAGCAAAAGGTAAAATAGGAAACACAGGAAGAGAAGAAAATCTCTGGCTAGAATTCAGATATCTGTATTCACTGGACAGCAGTCAGATATTTGTATTCAGAGCCTCAAAGGTAGAAAATGATAGAAAGGTGTGAATGGAAGTTTAATGCTTTGAAAACTTATTTAAGAGTAAATGTGATCCATTTAAATGCCTCAAAATAGAAAAATTCAAAATACGGAATTTTTTTGCGTCTTCTCGTTTCGACACTTCTTTTCTTTTACATGAATGTGACTGAACTCAGGGACCCTACACACAAAATACATGCCATATCCTTTCCCTAAGTATTTATTCACTGATGAGGACTGAATTGCAGAGATTAAATGCCTCACTTTTAGTCCCACAGGAAATATATGGCAGAGTCTTGAAATGGAACCAGTTCTCCCAAATCCAAGATGAATGCCTAAGCCTAAATCCCACTCTTCCTTATCGTACTTTGTTTCTCTTTCTTTCCAGTACCTTCTCTAAACATTTCTTTTGTTTGGTTCGTTGAGGTCAGTGGTCTCAGCTTGTTGCAAGCACCCCAGAATTTCACCCTTTATGTTTTTTTCCCTTTGTACATTGCCTATATATTGAGTTGCTAGCTTTGCATTTCTTCTTGCTCCTGGATCTCTCCCTACTGTGCAGAAGGTGACAGCTTCAGGAGCTCAAGGTTTTGTCATTTTTGACCTGTGGGGTAGTGCACACCCCTTTTTAGACCATGTGCCATTGTAAGTCAGCCCCTTTTGATCCAGTCTCTGTCCCCTTTTATTGACCAGCTCCCCTATTTCCACTAAATGTTTCAACCCTGCTGCCTCCCTTTGTGCTTCCTTTAATTCTCAATATTTCTGCAGCAGAATCGAGCCTGCCATCAGTTTGTTTAGTGGAGCAGAAGACAAAGCCAGGCTGGTGCTGGTGCTGATGAATAGGTCATCAGTGACAGCAACCTGTGCCGCAGAAGTTAGCCCCCACTGACACTGTTTTCAGTCCACTTGAATGGAAGCTCCTGGGAGTCTTTCTTTAAAGAGCCCAGGGGTGAGGAAGGCAGGAAAAGGGAAAGAAAAGGAACAAAATAATTATAGCAATAACACTCCAACTTTCTCAGTTGTGCATGGACTCGGCTAATTGAAATGAGAAGTACTTTGGGTACCTGTAGATGTGGTAGGTTAAGAGGTTGCTCTTTTTTCCCACTGTGGGAAATGGGGCACAGTGACTTTCTGCACCTCTAGATTTTCTCTCCATTACTAAGTTAGGTGTTGTCATCTTTAGAAACAAGGTCTCCATAAGCCTTTGCCCTTATTGAATGAGGTGTAACAGTGCTCAGGAAGGGAAATGATCCTTGTCTGGGCCATCTAAGGGAGACAGCATCCAGTACTGCAGCTCTGACTCCTCCTGACCGAGCTAAACCTGCACCTCCGTGGTGACTAACTGCAGAGCCATGCCTACCAGGATAAGAGATAGAGGTGCTGGGAATGCACATAACAAACCCCATCTTCCAGTGCTTCTAGAACATGCATCTTTCATCTAGAGAAATTTTCTAATTAAACAATTAGGTGAGGGTGTTTTTTTATCTAAATGAACTCCATTTTATTTATAGACAATTGGAAACAGCAGCTGTCTTTGCTAGATGATGCTGAGGCTCAAACTGCATTAATCTTGTGGGTCAAACCTGTTTGAGTTATAGACATAGGAAATTATACATATATAAGTGAGGCAAACATTGGTTGTAATGGGTAAGACTGGAGAACCAGCTCTTTATTAAGCAGAAAGCCAGTTTTTTAAATGGTAGTAGGGAAATAGTTTTAACAGGTTTGCAACAGATATCTAGCCAGAAATTAAAATAGAAATGCAAAAGAAGAGGCAGACACTGAAAATTTTCAAATCTAACTTTGTAATGTAATGTAATGGATTTTCTTGAAAACCTCCAGATAATTAAATCTTTGTTCACAGATTATATAACAAATACTTGGGGGACATGGGCTTTCCCCATAGACATAGGGAATGCATTTTATGAAAAAAACTGGATGTGATTTTAGTGTAGAAGAAGAGGAGGAGAAACACTAATGTAAGAGTTCAGGGGCCAACATGAATTTTTTTCTGTTTCTGAATTACAATGAAGAACATGCAACTAAAACTGATCAAAAGTGGTAGAAAATACCACTGAATAATTTTTTGGGTTTTTTTCTGAATGAGTGTCAGAAGAAAACCTAATCACAGTGTATGCGTATATTTCTTGTACACACTGCTCCCGGTTTTACACAGGCTGTTTACCTTAGGGAGTTAATTTTCATAACATTTTCTGGTTCTGCAAAAACTTTGAGGTCTCCTAATAAATTTCACATAGCTGACCTGTATGGCAAGAAGCTTGTTCCTTAGTCTCACAGTCTGTATTTATGTAGTGTCTGTTTTATTCAATAGAAGGCCATTTCTAAATCACTTAAGGAATGTGATGATGGGGATGCCAGTAATCAGAAGAGGGAAGGCATTAAGTTTTGGAATATAGCATAGCTTCCAAATAATGTAATTTCTAGAAATTGTTAATGTTTTGGTGCTGTAAACAGAGTTTAAACATGACCATTGCCAGGATGGATTGATTTTTCTTTGAGGAAAATGAAGCTGCATCGTATTGCATTGGTTTGCTTTGTGGTATGTCTACCAGCTGATTGTGGTGTTGCTGTTGCATGTCTTCCTCATCTTGCTGCTTGAAGCACTGTGATGCATGGGCAGCTCACAAACACCTTTTCACGACTCCTTCTCAGTAGTCAGGAGTTGTGATTGTAGCCCCATGGCTCAGCTTTGCTGAAACAAGCACACCGAGGACAGAGAGCTCCCCATCCCACCATGAAGGTGCAGGGTGAGAGCCAGGCTAGTACAACTGCAGTCCACAACTTTCTCATGAGGGGAAGAGGAGGGGCAGGCACTGATCTCTTCTCTGAGGTCACCAGTGACAGGACCCAAGGAATGGCCTGAAGTTGTGTCAGGGCAGGTTTAGGTTGGATACTAGAAAAAGGTTCTTGCCCCAGAGGGTGGTTGGGTACTGGAACAGGCTCCCCAGGGAAATGATTACAGTACTAAGCCTGACAGAGTTCAAGAAGTATTTGGACAACACTCTCAGGCACATGGTGTGACTCTTGAGGATGGTCCTGTGCAGGGTTAAGGGTTGGACTCAATGATTCTTATAGGTCCCTTCCAATTCAGCATGTTCCATGATTCTGGGAACTGGAGCTAGAGAGCAGCAGGCAATGGGAAGAGTGCACAGTGCTGGAAGTCTGTGTGCCTTTTGTCAAAGCAGCATGGGCAGTGGGCTGGCTTAAGATGTGGCTCTGACAGTTTTTCCCATCATACATCACATGAATAGAATTATAGAACCATTGAATCATTTGTGTTGGAAAAGATCTTGGACACTATTGAGTCCAACTGTTAACCCAACACTGCCAAGTCCACCTCTAACACAATTCCCCAAGTGCCACATCTACACAGCTTTTAAATGCATCCAGGGATGGTGACTCCACCATTTCCCTGTGTGGCCTGTTCAAATTCTTGAGAACTCTTTTTTCCTAATATCCAATCTAAGCCTCCCCTGGTGCAAATTGAGGCCATTTCTTCTTATCCTATTGGTAGTTACCTGGGAGAAGAGGCTGACCCCCACCTGGCTGCAACCTCCTTTCAGGTAATTGTAGAGAGTCATGAGGTCTCCCCTGAGCCTCCTCTTCTCCAGGCTAAATACTTCCAGCTCCATCAGCTGCTCCTCACAGGACTTGTGCTCAGGACCAACTTTGCTGCTCTGTTTTAGACACTCTCCAGCACCTCACTGTCTTTCTTGTAGTGAGAGACCAAGCCTAAAAATGTGGAGGTTTATTTCCAAATAACTTTGAATGTAACCCAAGTCTTAATTGCTCTCCGTCATCCCCTGTTGTTATAGCTGACCCGGCATGCTTTTCCAGCTCTTGTGGTTTGTCCAAGACAGTGGTTTCTTTTGTAAAGTAGATTATTTTTGAGAAAATATTCTACTGAAATGGTTTCAAGCTGTTGAAAATGTCAGCCATATGTTTATATATTTTGGCACAAAAATCTTCTGATTTTAGGTTCAAAAAAAGATTAGAAAAAAAGTAAAATTAGGTGATCAAGTGGGAGTGAAATGTTCCAAGGTCGTTGAAAGGATATATTTGATGAAAATTATCAAATTGAGTAGTCTTCTAATTTTTAATTATGAACACTTTTAAGATTTTTTAAGTAATTTTAATCAAAATTTGGGTCTGGAAAAGTATAGAATCCCAAAAAATTTCTGAAGGAGAAAAACTGTTTCTGTTTGAGTTCTCATTATTTATACCACTAGAAAGTGCTTATAAAATATTGCTGTTCTAATTTGTAGCATTTTGCACCTACTTTGCATAGCAATAAGGCAAACACAACCTTATAAATAAAGATAAGAGAACTGAGACCCAAATGATTTCACAAGGAATAAGGAAAAGGAAAACTAATGCTTTTATGTCTTTTTCAATATTTGATAGTATTCTGTTTTTATCAAACTGAGTAGAAGTCATATGATCATCTAGTTTCACATAAGAAATACTTTTTCCTGTTTTTGAATCCTTGAAATTCTTGTTTAAAAAGGAGTAATTCTAAATTGCTTTCACGAACTGGCAACTAACCCAGGTTTTTCAAAACAAATCAAAATTAGCACTATTGAACATGTAAAAAAAAGTTTATTTACATTTGAAATATGGACATTCATTGAAAGTCTGTCTCTAGGAGTCCTTTTTGCTACTGGCATATCACTTACACACTGAAAATTACTGTTCTGCTATCGGCAGGGATTAACACTCACTCCTTCCACTTTGAAATATGCTTTTTGAAGTATCTTACCCAATGCTGATACCTTACAAGAAAACTTGGAAAAATATTCTATTGCACGTGATGATTTTTTAATTCCAGGCACTTTATCTTAAAATTCTTGATTTTTTATTTCATAGTGTAATGATTATTATGTTTTCCACCATCCTTGTGGTAGATTGTTGCGCTAGTGATCACATCACATCACACCAGTGTGAGTTCATAGGAGTATCTCCATACCAAAGTTTAGAGCTTTAGGACTTTCATGAGGCTCCGTGGTCCACAAATAAATCATTACCTAAAAGTTCTGATATCTTTAACTGGTGCTAAAAATATCAGAAACATATTTGAAACATAGTGCTTTCAAATCAGATTGGTTGCCCCACTAGAAAGGGTTCCCGTAACAGTGACAGGGATGATGGCTACTTCATCCTTTCAGGGGCATTCCTTTCTCTTTCAGGTTCTGATCGGGGTGGTACATAATATTTTTGGAGGCCTGAACTCAGTTGGTTTATCAGTGGGCTAAACACAGCACTAAGAGAGAGCAGGCACCAGCTTTGGCTGTGTGTTGTTGATGTCCAGAGACAGTTTAACAGACAAGTTTGACTGGGTATTTATTTGAAGGACAGTGTTACCCCATCCTTGTTTTCATGGAACTTAGCCATCCTGCCCTCTTAATTTCTATTCATACTGGCCCCTTTTTTCATATTGCAGTTGTGTAAGAACTCTAAGAGAGCAGTTACCCACCCAGTAAAAGAGCTGAAGCCATTGCGTCTGTGTTTAGAAGTAGCTTATTAGGCAGAAGTGAGGAGAAACCTGTACACTGTGTCCTGCACCACTAGGTACAGATCTTCCTTAAATGTTCTGTAGATCAGCAGGGGTGGCTAAAAGCAAGAAAATCCCACAAGGAAGCTATTAGTAGCATGACGGGCAAAACAGTCTGCTCTGTTGGTATCTGCTGACGAAAAGGAGTAAAGATGAGGTTCTACTGAAATTTAAAAACACTGAACTAAGGTGAGAATTCCTCTGTAAAACTACATCTGCGTGTAACTGAGGGTGTGTGGTTACACAGTTCCAGAGTTGTAAAATTACCCAGATACTATGAGCATTCAGTAAACAGAGTTTATTACACCAAAGCTACATTTACAGGTATGCAGTAAAATCTAAGCATTAAAATGATCCTATCAAGGCTTTACAGAGCTCCAGAAATGAGATAACCTTACAGAGTTCCTCCACCTATCTGCACAGCAGTGAGCTTCTTCCACTGGCGCTAATTTATAAGTATTGGCAATCCTGTTTCTGTAGAAGCAGAATTTCTGGGCTTTCAGATGACTATACCTTTCTTTGTGAATGAAAATAAAATTTTTAGAAGTTAATTTTCTTGATTGCATGCCCAGTGTGAGTTCGTTTGTGTCCCACAGCAGAAAGGTACAGTGCAGTCAGCGAATTAATTACTTCTGTCGCCCTCTTGATTTTCCAGTAAGAGAAGCACAGCTGTGCTGAATATGACAGGTAGCATCTGATACCAAGAACTGGACACGTAGGGAGCTGCCAGTTATGCACAATTTTTGCTGAACTATAATATAAGTAGTATGGCAGCTTATGGTATGTATCACAGGGCCAGCACTATTTTGTTACAAAAAGAAGTTGTTGTTTTCACTTATCACAGTATTTCAGGTACAGTTTTGTCTTCCTCCATCCTTGTCATCCTCTTGATTTGCTGACTCCATTTAGTTTCATTACAAAATTTGAAGAGGCTAGTACTTTGGTGTCACTCTCGAGTACTTCTGAAGACTGCAGGAGTTTTCTTTCTGAATTTTCAGTTCATTGAGCTGCAGATAGATGTTCCTTCTCATCTAAAACTCATCATTTCCTTACCATTGGAGGAAAAAAACCACACTTAGGAAATTAGTTTGTGGCTTTCTTCAATTTGTTCCACATACAACTGCTCATCAACAGTACAGCAGCAAGGAATTGGCACACAGCTACAAGTGTGTGTTCAAATTAAAAGTGTGCTTTTATTCTTGTGTTGTGTGGTGATTATGGAAGGAAAATATTTTTATCAAGTAACTAAAAGCACATTAATGCCAGTGAAAGCTGTTGCCACCTCCTACTTTCTTTGTAAGACAGTAAACAGGGAGAGACGCCACAGCAGAGTCACTGTGTATGAGCTGTGCCTGCTGTGACTCCTCTCTGTTCTTTAACAGTCAGTCCTGAATCCTTGGCTGGCATAAATAGCCACAGCTCTGGTGTCACCACTCACCTTCCCTTGTGTTGTGAGTGCAGTGAAGTGTATGCAATAGCCTCACAAAATGCATGTTGGATAGTTTTTAAAGAAAATCTCCTTGATTGTTAATTATAATAATGTTGAGAATCATAGAAACATTAAAATTGGAAAAGATCCTTAAGGTCATGGAGTGCAGCTGTTGAAGCACAGGAAACTGAAGAATGGAGATGCAAAGTAAAAGCCTGACATTTCCCATCCAGACCCTGCAGTGATGATGGTTGGCTGTGGATCAGGCCTTAGTTCTGGAGCAGGGTGGATTGATTTGTATTTACCATATGACAGCTAGAAATTCAAGGTGATTTCTGTGCTTTTGTAACAGGTTGTAAATAAAATGCTTTAACCTCTTTGAAATTGGGGGGGGGGGGCGAGGAGATTACTTTTTCATTACATTTTTAGCCTGGGAAATAGAGAAAAAAAAATTTGAACCTAAGGAAATTATTTCACTTCATGTGTTTCTAGGATAAGTTTTCCATTCTGACTCTGTGTTTCCCCTCATTCTCTGAAATTCAAAAGGCAATTTTCACTTTTTTCTTTTTTTAAAAATACGATGTGCTATGCTTTCAAAAATTGCCATGCTTTGGTTTTGAGCCACACAGTGCCAGAGTCTCTCAGAGAAATGTGCTCTTTATAGAATAAGATGTGTATTTATTTTTCTTTTTTAAGAATACCATATAAACCATGAAGTGAATCTCTTCCTGCCTTTCTTCCACCCCCAAAAGTGGGGAGCTGGGAGTTACAATATGGAGCAGTCTGTTGTGGCTCCTGCACTTATGTAAAGAGGTCATGGATGATGGAGTCTGGAAGACAAAAGGTGTAGGGCACTCTGCATCTGTGAGGAGAGGATCAAAACAAATCTCCTTCATCTAATGCAGAACCTATTACTGAATCAAACGTGGGGATGCTAAGGGTCCAAGTGTGTTTTTAATAATCTGTGTTACAAACAGACCCTAATCTACACAATTAAGCTTCTTGGAGTTGGCAGGATTTTGTGCAGTTGGCAGTTTTCCCCTTGAATAAAGGTCAAAAAGAGGGGGGTGAATTAACCGATGAATACCTTTTTAAAGGTATTCTGTAATTCCCTTGAACATTAGAAATATTTTCTTCATTGCACTGGTGGCTCTAGGGAAGAGTGAGTTCTGTGTCCTAATCTAAAAGCCTGCCTATTTCAAGAGTAGAGGCGGGCTGCACAATAAACAAAGGAGGCAAGGGGAATAGGTAACCTCCCTCTGTCACTGTGCAGGTGGGAGCTGGATGTCAGCACGTGTCCAATTGTAGCCGGCCCTGGGGAGCTCTGCTCATGGGAGTGTTACCTTAGAGTTGCCCTGAATAGCTACCCCTGGCTGTTTTCTAGGTTACCACAAGTGTTTCTTGCACCCTGGGAGAAATGATGGGGACCTTGCATACTTCTTCCTGGGTAGTTGTCTTGCTGTCCAGAATATGATTTCTCCAATACAAATGCATATTCGCTTCCCTACAGGGAAATGGAGCATATGTGGTTCTACCAAAATGGGTGGTGTAGGTTTGCTCTCACAGGAGGATAGCCTCTTTCCTTGATTGCCATGATGAGAAAGTGTTTTCATTTAAATAGGAACATGCACGAATGGTTTTCTCATCCCTTGCCCCTCCTCTTGGCAAGCAAACACACTGTTGGGGCATTGGGTTTATCACAGGCCAAGGGGGGAATTCTCCTAGGAGCCTCTCGTTAAAATGTTGGCAAGACATCACTGAACAGTTCTAAAGACCTCAGGAAGCCCCAAATTTCTCAGAATTTTCCCACCACCAGTCTTGAATGTAGTTGCCTCTTTGGCCTTGCAAACTCTGGGAGAACATCAAGGTATGTGCTTGCAGCTGCCACAGTGTGCTCATCAGCACAGGGGCAGCCCCGTGGGACAGGAAGGAAAGTTGATTGGAGAAGGAAACCACCCACGTACTAATCTTTTTGTTTCCCATAGTTATTTTTTTCTTCACCTTTTCTCCTTCACAAAATACACTTAAAGGAAAGGCATTATTTGCCAGAATCTTTTCTGGGAGAGTGAGCTGGAGAAGCCGTGCTGCCTTTGCTGTACACAGACTCTCAGATCCTTCAAAAGCCTCTGTCCAGCTGCCTCGCTCTCGCTGCCGCTGTGTGGTGCGGTCTGACTTCCTTCATCTTTTGTGTGTTGCCTCTACAGTGTAAAATCAGGGGGAAATAATATTCCTCCACTTACACATCACCATTTTGGGGCAAATTAATTCTAATACCACTTACTTGAAGAGATGCTTGCAGAATCGTGGAGAGAGGAGGGAGAGGAGAGGTGGATTTTTTGTGTGTGTCTGGAAATCAAACATAGTCTGGCTAAAGTCTCCTCTTCTCTCTTTACTCCCCACCTTTTTTATCTTTTCTGTTTTTACATAGATGCTAAAGTTAAGTGTTTACTGAATATAATTTCAAATGACAGTTAAACTTACTATTTTAACCAAAACTGTAATAGAAAAATATTTTCCCTGCATTGTTAAAATGCAACTTGATTCCTGCTCATTTACCCACATTGTAAACAAGAATGCATATTTGCTGTTGATATGTGGAATATATTTTTTGTTAAATCAGAGAATGGTTTAAGAATTAAACTAGAAACAAGATGAGGAAAAAACCCTCAGAGCTGTAATCAAACATCCATTCCAACAGCTGAAACATGTTATTACATCTTTCAGCTGATTTATCGTACCCAAAGAGATTTCATAATCATTCTCAGTATTAAAACAAGGGGAATAGAGGCACATTTCAATAACAATGATTGTTGTTTGGAGAATGCCAATCATGTCTAGGAGTGTTATTTACATCAGACAATATGTAGATATTGTGCCTCCAAGCCTGTTCCTGTTCGGTTTTGTTCTTTGACTTACACAAATGAATGCTAAGAAATGTTGACAACAAGGTTCAATAGCTAAATACAATAACTGGGGTCCTGCTGACTTCCTTTTGGGAGGAAAGAAATCTTTACCACATATGTAATGCAATCTGATGTAGAGATAAATGCAGCTATAAATGTCTGAGCTATCTTTGGTATGAAAGGTGGGGAGAAATTGAGTCCATGTACCAAATTTAATTTGTATTCATACATTAGCTATAGATAATTTGAAAACAATTAAAAGGCAGGAATGAGAAAAGCAGATGTGGAGCAGTGGAATGTACTGCAGAGAAGCAGGCTTCACTTTGTGTTATTTTCTAACACGCAGTTTTATTTTTGCTGGTGTCTGTCACAAATCCTAAAATACCATTACAGAGTTAGCAGATGGTTTCCAAGTATTCATACCTGATAAAGCCTCCTGGGTGATCAAGCACTGAAAAATCAATATATTTTTCAACTTTCAATGGCTGGCTATTCAGTTTCATTACATCTCGCTATTCCTCCATGGCTACTGTGATATGGACACTTACTTCACCATTGCATTAAGCTCTAATCTCCGGGCTGGCTGATACAGGCAGTTAATGAATAGCTAGAGTACCACCTCGGTATGCTTCACAATTCTTCTGATCTCAGTAGGATGTTTCAAGTACTGTGATCTTGTGTTTAGTAACACCCCAGTTCTTCCCCCTCTTTTTTTTTTCCACACATGCACAGACACCCCTCTCCAGCTGTCACCTTGCTGAGCTTTGAAAGGAGAATTCAGTAAATACACATTTTAGCAGAAATATTTTGCTGTGACATTTGACTCTTCTAAATAAATAATATCAGCAAGTCACAGTAAGTCAGATTCATGCCCCGTGGGTGACCATAGGAAACACATTCTTAAATCTATCATTTTCAATAAAGTAACAACTAGACAGGTCTTTAAAAACTCCTGCTTTGGTCCCCAGATTATCTACAACCCCCAGAAAATAGCTATGCTGGCTGACTGGTAATGCTTTCTTTAAATCATGTTTCTTTTCCCTTCTCTTAACTTAAACTTGTGGTATGGGAAAGTTAACTGGCAGTGTACAAGAAAAGGTGTGTCAGTTTTGTAATTATTACAGATAGCTTAGTGTTGATCTTTGCCGTGCATTTTGGCCTTGATCAGGGTAAATTTCTAACACAGGGCATCTGTTTATACTCCAATTTGCATGGAAAAGTAAGAGCAAGTAAAATGCTACCGAATGTATAAAGTATGCACCCGCACGTGGGCACCCTCAGAAACTGAAGTATCCTATAAATTTTAATTCTCCATTAGTGTTAAATATTTCACGGAATTTTACTTTTATGGTTTATTTGAGGTTGCTGTGAGGGTTTATTGTCTTTGTTTTTGCACATCAGTCCAAGTTCAATGACACAGACCAGGCTTATTTCACATGCACCCGGGCACCATGACATCGGTAAGCCTGGGGCATCCAGAAAACCTATTGAGTCTGATTAAGGCATGTCTTAAATTTCAGATGTAGGTCTTGATTCAGTCAAAAAGTGCAGGAGATGAGAACCTCTTTGTGGAAAAATGGAAGCATAAATATAAACCACATGGATATTTCCTCTTTCTTAGCTGTAGGAAGGGCAAGAGTGAGTCTGCGTGTGCCATGGCTGTATGGAGAAGGTTGGTACTAATTAAGAAGAGCTCTTTCCATCATCAGTGTTTGTGCCAGGCAGCTCTTAGGCAGTTGGTACCATCACTGCCATCCCCCAGAGACCCCTTCCTCCCTGAGCAGTTAACACAGCAGCAGGAGGAGGCCAGAGCTCCATGCCGTCAAATGATACACATGCCTGAGCAGCCAGGGCTCCTTGCTGCCCACAGCAGTGCTCTCCTCTGATGGTGTCATCTGTGATGCCTCAAAATAAGTACTTTTTGTGGTGTATTTCCTGCATCAGTTCCTGTCCAGTGAAATGCCGTGGGTCCAAACTCAGCAGGATGTCCTATGGCTTGGTTCCTTGCTTTCATTGTAGAAAAAGATGGCTTTAAAATTTTTTGGGTTGGTGGGAATTCATCGTTAAAGCCATTATAAAATTTTGTCTGTCCTTGACTTGGGCTGCAGGCATTCAGCCTGTGCTGTCTGACCATGGGAACCAAATGACTTGGAGAAAAAGACCTGTGTCATCTGTGGGCAGTTTTATTAACATCTGAAGCGCACAATTGTGCCACGTAGGACCCAAGTCTGTGCTAGAGCCCTTTCATTACCCTGCTACATGGCTGGATTTATGCTGGTGGAAGTCCTGGCTAAAAAAGCTTTTGTACAATGATTAATTGACCTTAACAAGTTTAAGGATGCTTATTTGCACACAGTTATGAAGTGTTGCAATATGTCACAAATGAGAGCGGCTTCTATTATAAACATAATGGCATAAACAGTGAAAGCTGGTTATATTTCCTTAAAAGTTCATTGCAGGGAAATGGGGAAGCTTGAGAAGCTAAACAAATCCAGGCAATAATGGAAATGTAGCATGAAATTACTTCTGTAAACAACAGCCATTCATTATTTGAACATTTTTCATAAGAGAGTCAGCAGACGAGCGTTGATGTTAAAGGGTGTGTGTGGAGGGGGAGGAGGAAGGGGGGGAGATCATGAATTTCGAAAGAAATTTTCCTGGGTTATACAGACAGACGTACATCTGTTTAAAAAAAGAGGTATGTAAAGCACTGATTGATCCCTGAATATTAACAATCGATGCCATTTTCTTCATTAACTTCTGAGTGGAGCACAAAGAAAGGTATATTTGATTTAAGGGGAAGGGAAGGGAGCACTATTTAATGTTGATTTGGTGTAGTGAATAACCCCAGAGAGAAATGTAAATACCAGGCTGCAATAACATGACAGCACACTAATCATATTTACAAACGATATTAAATCTGTCCATTGTGCTTGCCTGGCTGCGGATTGGCCCGACTGTAATTGTCACTGTAACCAGCGCTGGCTTGTGGGAGAATTTAACTGCAGTGATATAAGGTGAGTGCTAGGCTTATTATTACTTTATTATTACCCGGTTTATGTTTATTAAAACAATTTGTCATGCAGAACAGGAATGGGAGAATGGGAACATTAAATCGTGCTGTACTCAACCTGAAGAAATGAGTTACAATAAAATTAATGGCAGGCAGGCCACAGCTGACACTTGTAGCCGTGTGGAGCAGCTACACACTGGTTCGTTTCATTTGCTGATCGTTTCTTGTTAGGGTCACGCCATTAAACTTACATATTGAGAACTACTGAAAATCTGAGGCAATGAAGGTAAAGTTTATGAAGCAAAAGTGGGGTTTTTTTTCTGCTGCTAATGCATTCCTTTCAATTATTACAGAAATCAGGAATGCAGATTGAAAGTTTAAATCATACTGAGTTATTAAAGACGTGTGTTGGAGTGAATGTCCTTCAATTTTACAGAGGCTTAGAGAGCTGAGAAAGAGCTGAGTTTAGGCTAAAGTGAGACCATTCTCTAAAGGCTTTGAGCAAAGAGAACAGCGAGAATAGTGGTCATGAAAGGTCTCATAACAAGTTTAATAAAAGCTGCTTTATTTTCTTTCCCTGGAACTCAAGGGGTCCTTATTTGATATCTTCAAATTTATTTCAGCCCAAATCTTCATTATTTTAAAGTAGAGGCAGGAGGCAATGACCATGGGAATAGCATTGAGCCTCTTGGAATTCAGCAAAGAGGCACAGTGACATAAACCCCTCTTGTGACACAATTACGGAAGAAATTAAAAGTGTCAGGCTCTATGTACTTTAGCTGCATAGAAGAAATCTGGCCTCCTGATGAAACATCTTTGTACATGAAAAAGTAATACCCTGCCCTTGTTTCCCATTATACAACAATGTTAAGGAGTCTTCTGGGGTGATTATTAGGGATTTGGGGAAGCACAATAAATGCCGAAGATTAAATCTGAGCACTAGCAATTAGTATTGAGGGAGGAAGAGCACTTTTTTCCCCCTTTTTTTTAAAGTATTTATTAATGAAGCTATTTAAAGAAAACCTAGCCAACTGCTGAAGTTAGAAAAAGTGAACCTTTCATTTTTAGCAGTTTTATACTTGTGCAAGTCCTACAAAGTCCATGGGTTATTCTTGATTTATACCATTGTGAGCAAGTAGAAGATCAGGCTGTCTCTGTGGGGTTTTTTCCTCTCATTTTCCTTTTTTTAAACTTTTTTTAAGTCTTGGAGAAAGCCTTCAAAGGGTGGATTCAGCCATATGTTTTCTACCTCTATCCCCAGTTGCATGGTCTGGACCAAGTGTCCGAGAGCTCAGCATCCAACCACTGCAACAGAACACAGGAATGGGAGCTGAACTCGGGAAAATCCACTTTGTTTAAGACATTTAAGAGACCTTCTTTTAGAAATCTCTTTTGTCCTTTTGGTTTTCCAGTAAGGGGAATGGCAGGTGCTTCACTCGGACAAGTAACTTCATGTTCAGTCTCAGTGGTGAAGTCGTTGCAATTGCAAAGACCACTCCAGACCTGAGAAAAACATATGGTATGAAAATTCCCTGTTCTTACTTAGCACTTCCTCACAAACTGGTCACCTCCTTGAAATAACAGCCACTTCTCTGAGAGCACTGAAAGGTTTATTTGTGAAGATAAAAGGAGAGACCAAAGGCCTTGGCTCACAGATTATTTTCCCTGCTGAGGTCTAGTGCAATAAGAGCAATCCACTGCAGTGGCAGGCACTCATGGTGGACCTGTGTCTTGGAAACTCAGTGACTTGTGGAGTAGTTCCTGCCTGCCTTTTTGATGTGGTGCTGCAGATGCAAGTAAAAGAGAAGTGATTTAAGGAAATAGGAAAATCACTAAGGGAATAATTCTTTCTGTGACATCAGGCTCTGTGGCTGGTGGCCACAATCCCTCAGTCCTCTAAGGGACTGAGTGAAGATGTAAGGAGGCATAGGTCTGGGGCTTGGATGATCCAAATATGGTCAGTCAGCTGCTGTAGTGGAGAGTGCAGTGGGAACATAGCAGACAGCAGACACCCCCATATTGCTGGCTTTAAGTCCTTTTCTGTGCCCTTTTCTACATTTATTGAAAGGAAAACACACTTTATTAAAACATGTTGACCTGTGTTGCTTGCTAAACAGGCTTTTAAATGTGGCAGCAGAGCTCTGACCTAGTATTTTTAAAAGTAGGATTTTAACATAATCTTCCATCTTAATTTGTTTTGGGTTTTTTTTAACACTCAGTAAACTTGAGGAGGAACCAGTTAGTCCTCTATTCCCTTATGTGTAAAACTCATGAACTTTAAGTAATGCATACACTGTGAGTGTCTTGCTGAATCACAGTGCTCATTATACGTGCAAACATCCCTTTGACATGAAGGACAAGGATAAAGTATAGAATTTGGAGTCATATTTATCACTTGGATTATTAATAATAATAACACTTGGCATCTTTACAGCACTTTACATTTTCAGAATGCTGCATAAACATTAACTAAATGGTAGTTAAATGCGCATAAATGATATTCAGAGCCATTACCCTCTACCACGCTGACGCAGTCACTGTGGGTCTGCACTGAAACGTGTGTACTGCTGCTTGTTGGAAAATCTTTACTGCTCATGTGAAGTATCAGTTTTTCCTGGAAGAACCAGACTGACCATTTTTCATTTTGCTTCACATGCACCTGAAGGCTTTTGTCCATATTATGGATTAATGGTCTGCAAAATTTCAGTTTATTGGGGAAAAAGAAGTTGTTGATTTTACTTACAGGAGCATAAAAACAAATAAAAATAAAGTGGAGAGCTCAGAAACCAAAACAGTACCCTTTTTTTTTTTTTTTTTTTTTTGGAATCACATCTTAGTTTGATTCTTACCACAGCCATGCATTTTATGCTCTGTTTCCTGACTGTGGGGCCTGCTTCTGCTCCACCACATACATTTGAATTCTGGATGCTTCTAGGGCTGCATGCCATGGACCAATCTGGCCCTTCAGAAACACATGATGTGCTCATACCTGCATCAGTGTTGCCAAAAAAGGTGCTACTCACTGTCCATGGAATAGGGACTGTGCGTGGTTTGTTCATGGCTCATTGTTTTCCAGTGACGTGAGACTTTTCATGCATGATTCTCAAAGAAAATACTGGTACTTGCCTTATATCTGTCCCTCCTCCTAATTTGCAACGTACTTTTCTGTAGCCACATTAGTTTTCATCGCAGTAATGCTTCTTTTTTATGGCTTTAGTGACTTTCTGCCATTTCAGTAAAACAGAAAGTGGGTAAGATTTTAGGAGAGACTTGCATCCCTCTAAGTAGCTATGGCGAGATTGTACCTGAAAACAATTTGCTGTACCCCCATCAAAGAGGAGCAGAAATCAAGAGAATTGTCAAATAGCAGCTTTTGTACTGGATTGCATCAATGTAATCCAGGAGCAAGCGAATAATTCCACTGTCACATAATTAAAAGTTTTAAGACCTTATATCTTTGACCTTGTTCTTTAGCTGAACACATAAAAGCAAAATGGGTTGCTGCCTTAATCTCACTTCATGCCATTGCCCTCTGATGAGAGAATCCTCTTGGTACCTGTGATGTGTCACTGAAGCGAAGGGAAGGGCTGCGTGCGCTGCTTGCTCCCATCTTCCACAGTGAGTCTACCTTGACAAAGTTTCTCTTGCTATCTTTAGTCTTCTCCCTGGAGCATCTAGCACATCAGGACAAGAGGGATCTCAACCCCACAGCTTCATTTGGGCCTGTTAACTGTAACTACTGATGTCGTTTACAAGGATAAACCCTTAAAGCCAGGCCAAGGTAGACAAAGAAAGAACACTGGAGTAATTCCCTTTGGACAGCAGAGATTGGTGTTCAAGTTATTGAAAATCTGTGTAACTCATTTTCTCTTTTGTCATACTTAAAAAATCCATGAAGTTTGGCTGAGTGCAAACAATAAGCTTTTATAGTTGCTGCACTTGTTCATAAATGTGTAATCTTCTGGGACCATCAGAAAAGCTTTGGTACAGCAAATTAAAAGTCTCTAAACTTTCCTGTGTCTCCTTAGACATTTTGTAGACCTGCAAATATCAGGCAGTAATCAATATAATGCTGCTCTAATACTTTAAGGCAAACTGGCAGCTCCCGAGTCAGAGAGCACAACACAACTTTCTCCCAGCTAAACGTGATTCCTGCCAGGGTCACAGAGGAATAGTGCCCCTTAGGCTGGCACAGGGAAATCGGGAGAACCTGAATTGCCAGCTGCAGGATGAGTTGGATGCAGGTGCACACACTCCTTACCAAGGCTCACAAACACTTTCTGTGCCATCACCAACTCCCTCGTTTTGACAGCAGTGTCTGTAAGCTGTGCCCAAAGTCCATGCTGTTCTGCAGGTTTTGTGATCTCCTGTTTCCTTCACACTGTGTGTGCACATTTCCCTAATGAGCCAATTATATTGTAGCCAACAGGGTGACTTGCATATTCCCTCTCTCCTCATTGTTTTACCGCAGTAAGCTAGTTTAACAATACTCTCTTAGTATATTCTTTCTTTTATCTCTGAGAAAATTGTGTTATTTTTCTTTGTGGTGAGGCATATGGTATTCAATTACAGAACATTTGCTCTCTCATATCTTGTCAATGAATAACCTTATCAGTTTAACAGCTTCAATGAGAAATATTCAGCATGGGCCAGAAAGAGTAAGAATTACAATTGTATTTTTTGCCTATCACCAAGGAGTAAACATTTGCATTCTTTCCTCAGTTTTGTGATGATTATACCTCACTCAGAAAATGACTTTTCACCTATTGGCAAACAGCAGCTGTGGGGTGGGCTGGGCTGGGTAAAAGTTTAGTGTTTGCTACCATTACCCAGCTTCTCTCTCATCATTTGAACCATCACCACACCTTAGTGAGCCAGGAATGGATTCCTGCAGCTGCTCAGGCAAAATGGGTGTGTGCAGCAATTCAGGGGGGCAGTGTTGCTGACTGGATGCCCAGCTATGCTAATGAAGCATGGACTCAGCTGGGCCAGAGAGTGAAAACATGTTTTCCTGCAGAAACAGGTTGGGCAAACTGGACCCATGTACTTCTGACCTCTGTGCATCCACTGTGCACAAGCTGGTGCCTACTCATTTATGGAGTCAAATGGCCCAATCCTTTGCTGAGATGCTGAAAAAAAGGAAGGAATTTTTGCCTGCAAAAAATTTCCTGTAACTTCTAGTCCATTTCTAATGGCTGCTTATTTTTATAATAAGGAGTGCTCTTTTCACTAGTGTGGCCTCTTTCAAAGCCCATTTACATCAACATTAAAGCTTGCCACTGACCTAGTGGCCTTTGGATCAGGCCCATAGTCTCCTTATCTTCTTCCACATTACTGGCATACCTTTACCTTAGGTCTTGATTTCTGTGGAGCTCTTTAGGTCAAGCTCTATCTCATTGATGTGCTCGGGCTTAAATTGATTCAGAGAGACACTGACTGTTCTTCTAAAGAAGTGGTCATTTTTCTTAAGCGGCTTCTATTTTTAGATAAAACTCCTTGAGGCAGCAGGCAGCATTGGTGCCTGGCTGGCAGGAGTCACTGTGTGCTTTGTGACAAACCCCTTTGGGGTACACCTTATGGGCAGCTGGAACAGTACCCAAGGTTATCCCACTACTTCCATCAGCAGGCTGGTATCAGGAAAAACATTATCAGATTTTTTTTTCATTTCGTTATTGAAGAAAGAAATAACGGGGTTCAAACTTGGTTTAAGTTTTCAGTTGGTTAAGTCCACATAATTTTGCCTGTCTTCTCGAAGAGTTTAGAAGTGCATATCTTTTTGTCCAGTGGAGACTTTGTTGCTTGGATGAAAAATTTAGGGTGGTTGTCTTAAACGCTCTCTGTATAGTTACAAGATTGGTTTAACTGTTTGGTAAAACTTCTTTAGCATCTTTTGAAGAGGAGGTGTGCCCAGTCTCTGGAATCCCAAGGAGGCCCTCTGCCAGGCACGAGCTCAACAGGAAAACCACTACAATTCATTTCTTGCCTTCTGCCTTTTTTAACTTCTCCGTTTTATCCTGTAAGCGTTGTTGGGTGTGGAAGTACTCAGTTGAATGTAATACAGATACGGGTGCTGGGAAAGGGAGTCAGCTCAGTCACAAAAAATATTTTACAGTGCAAAACTGTAGAACTCATTGTATATGGCAGAGTTATAATTTGCTTTGTTTTTCTGAAAGCTAATAGTTTCTGTGAGGTCAGGGAGGACTAAACACCTGTATTCAAAGTTATTTTTAAGAAATGCAATATCTTGTTCTTTGGCCAAAACCCAGAGGACGCTACTGGGGGCTAAGGAGTAACATCTAATCCAGGCCAAGTCTTCAATAGATGTCTTGAGCAACATTTCATGTGCCTCCAAAACTCTTGATACTGCCCATTGGCAGAGAAAAGGCACCTCCCTGTAGTCTGAGTAACAGCACCTTTTTTTTTAAATTGCTTATGAAATTAGCCTAAATAAAGAAGCATCAAAGAAAATCCAGTAGAGTGAAAAATCACTAATGCTGGCGACAGATATTTGTCAGTACGTGACCTCGTTGTGAGATGGAGTCATAGCTCCAAGTGTCTGTACGATACCAATGTGATCAGGCTGTTTTGTTGGGCAGTGCCATCACTTGATTTTTCTGTGAGAAATTTCAGAAATACAGTTGCTTTATGAGCCAGACTTCTATGATGATAAATTTTCAAAAGCAAAAATGTGAATTTAAATTATTCGTATTCATGTGAGCGTGGTAGAGATTTTTGGAATTGCTGCGGCAAGTTATGGATGATGCATGAAATGAAAAAATCCCTGCCCAGTGCACAAGGAATACAAAAAGGGTTCTGCAGCCAGCACTGTGCTGTACTGTGCTACGAGTTGTGTGCTCTCTGGGAAGAGGTGTTTGTGTTTTTTGAAAAGCACCCAGCCATCAGGACATGCACAAAAGTAAACAAAGGACAGAAGGAAAGAAAACAAAGAGAAATACCCCCTGCCAGGCAGGAGCACCTACAGGGTAAGACTGATGCACTGTTTCCTCCGGCTGGCTTTCCAGCTCTCCAGAGCTGCCCGAGTCCTGAACATGTGGGGCACATTCTCCTCACCTGAGGGTACCTGGAGCAGATTTTCTGATGTGAAGATCCACTGAGGCCAGTTTCAGCTGTTCATGTATCTACATCTATAGATATACCTTAGTGTTGCAAAAGGAATGGGGCATAAGATCTCCCTAGTCTGTTTTATGTGCCTTTCCCTGGCCCAAGAATGGCGTGAGACGAATAGGTAAAAATTTGTATTTGGGGTGACATTGATCACATCCACGGTGCTCCATGTGAGATAGTGTTTCAGTTGTTTCTGTTCTGAGGCTGATCATGTGAAACAGTGTGTGTCCAGGGAAAAAAAACTGTCTGAAAAAATACCTGCAGATAATTTTTTGTAATCTTAATTCTAGCATTAGGATTTACCCAGTCTTCTAGTCTGCAGGAAACTAGAGTGATTGTTTTTTCTGTGACTGCACTCAGCATTACCATCTTCCAGATCTGAACCTTCAGTCACTTATTTAAGTGATTGCATTCTTAACTTAGATAGATGATATCTGCAAACACTGAATGTGATCTGACTTTATCTTCCAGGAAAGTTCAGATTTAACATCTTTTCTAACTGTCTGATGAACTCTTACACATATGCATGTATTTTTGTTTGAATGTGAGTATATATAATATATCCTCAAATAACTCTAATCCATGGAAACATCTTCTGAAGTTCTTTAATACCTACTGCATTGTGTTTATTTGATGGTTTTAACACAATTTTAAGACATCTGCATTTTCTATTTCAGACAAACCTTATATGGGCCTTCCAATCCTACAGCTTCATGTTTTACTGTGCTGCATGGGGACAGTTGGACTAGACGATCATTTTCAGTGCTTTCTAACTGGAACTATTCTTTTCTGTCCTATATTAGTGTGTGGCCACCATGACATCAAATAACATTTAGATTTTGCCTTTCGCGGTTGGTACTTGGTACAAATGATGTGTGTGTTTGCTCTCTGTTCCAGGACTTCAGTGTCTGTTTTCAGAACGTGCTAATTCATTTCTAATCTTGCAATGCAGTTTGTTGAAAACCTCCTGCTGTGTAAATAGATTAAGACATCTGACCAAAATCTCTGTTTTATCATAACCTTTGCCTTCACTATACCTTTGCTTTCCAGTAGTCTGTTTATTAAAATAAACAGATTTTTTTATCTCCCCCTCATATATTGTGCCTAGGATGACTCATTTAGGAAAGGGTCACTGCCTTCTTACCACTTGTATCCCTTTGCTGAATGTGGGTGCATGAGTGCTTCCACACTTAGTGCAAACAAACCCACTTATTTCTCACCAAAGAACAAAAACCAGACCTCACTTGTGTTTTGATGGGCAGTAATGGAGATATCATCCTAGATTTAAAAACCCAGGTTTCTCCATATCTTGAGCTAGAGGGCTACAATTGAGATTTTAATGCACAGAAAAAAACACAGTAAGAGTTAAAAGCCTGAGGGTGTAGAGTTGGGCAGAAGTCTATGAGCAGTGAGCAGTAGCAAGCAACTACCCATGTATTACATTTATAATTAGCTGCACATCGTTCTCTTACGGCTTGCTAATGTTTTCTTTTGAAAAAAAAACCAGATTTTACTAAATATGCAAATGTTCAGACCCTTTCCTGCAACTTTGCTTTGACCTGTCTTTTATATGGCAGCGTTCTGTCTGTCTTAGTCCAGCTGCTCAAGCTTCCTATCTCTGTGGATCAAGCGTGGTGTCATCTGGCAATTGGTTTTATAGCCTGTTCTGGCATGACATGTAGTAATGTGGTCATATTAGCCCATACAAAAGGTTTCTGAAACTGCTACAACAAGGCAGCCAGACCAGGTCAAAAGCAGCATCTCATTCCTGTTGTGCAGTGATCTACCAAGTCTGCCAGCTTTAGACTACTACTTCTTTCCTTTCACTGAAACCTCATAGCTTCATGGTTTGCTGTTGGCATTTCATGGTGATGTTTTCTATCAGCGTCTGTTGACTCAGGTTTCTTGAGAGTCAGCCTGCTGGGCATTTGTGTATCATGGACAGAGAGACTTGCTTGAGATCGTTAGGGCTGGAAGAACTGGGGAAAGTGTTGCACTCACATGACCTGGTCCTTGGTAGGTGGTGGCGCTGAGCACATGACTCTGGTGTCTGCAGGGTGGGCTGCTGCAGTGCTATGGCACACCTGTGAATTGATCTGCTCATCTTGGCTCCAGTGCAGAGACTTTTGCAGTTGCTGTGTGTTTGGAGAGGTGGGCACTAACCCCAGTGGCACAGAGATGCTACCCTTCCTCTGTTGTGGCCAGGTCCTACCAGCTGTGTCCAGATGTGAAACGCTCAGCTGGGTTAATTTACTTCAAGTTTGCTGATGGTCTGTCATGCTACTACTGGTCTTGTGATATCAGGCAGGTCTCGATCGTGTGGCACAGCCACTGTGTGTTGGCTCTGTGGCTGCTCTCTCTTGTAACACAGGAGCTTTCCTTCATATCCCTGTAAAATCTATCTTTCCTCTCCTTGGCACCTTCCAGAATATGGGCCCAGCACTGATGCTGGCAAAACAGCCACACCATAGCATAGTCAGGTACCTCATGCCACAGCAAACATAGTGTGTGTAGCCATCTCATACCAATGCATTTTTGCAGGCTGATGAAAACTCAAGCCATGAAATAGTTAATTAGAAAGTCTCCAATTACAAACTGAATATATTTTGCAAAAAGTTACATTTGTTCTTCTCAGTGAGAAAAAAAAAAGCAATTCAAATCATTTTGAAGTTCAATTCCTTCATTCATTAGGAGACTTAGCTTGCAAAATCCTAATTAAAAAGAACATTTTGTGTTAATGAAAATGTTCCAATATTTTACCTTATGAAGTTAGTTAAATTTTTTTCCAGAGCATTGGGCAAGAGGAGGTCTACTTAATGGCTTTGTTCATGTTTATATTATTTGATTGCAAAATTTGTGAGACAAAAGAGAGCTAAACTCATTCTATGGTGCCCTCCAGTTAACTGTTCAGTTGAAAAATGACCTTCATAACTAAGTCCCTTGCCTTTTCATCGATATCAAGGAGTTACAACTCTAACCTACAGTTGAGGAGGTGGCTTCAGTCTGGTAAACCATCAGAAATTGCATGAGCACCCCATGGAGTGCAGATATTTATAGATATCTAAGAGGAGTACAGATAACTGAATAATTTGAATCTGAATTCTCAAACAGCCTAGGGCTTTTCTGCGGGCTTTCAAGTCCAGCATCCTCTTGCATGACATTTAGTCATTAAAAGCTGAAGTTTATTTCAGTACCTAATAATTCTGCATCAGGCACAACAATATTGCAAGTCAGGGATCAAAAGAGGTACACTTAAGTTCCTACCGTGGTACAACAGAGAGAAAGACAGCACTTTTTGGTTGTCCTTAAATCAGCTGTACTATATATGAGGTTATGTTAACTGTGAAACGCATTCATTTATGCAGCCTTAAGATTCAGTGCAGAACTCTCTGCTGTTGTAAATCCGGGTGACCATAAGTCAGTCATGTTGAGCTGAGATATGCTCACAGAGAACCCAACCATTAAGGAATTTTGGGCCTTTGGTTTTGTTGCCTTCATTTTGCCACTCATCTAGCTCTAGTGGGGCGGATTTTGACATTCCAAATCTCTTCATAGGCAGAAATCGCTATAAAAATCTTTATATTCTTACAAAAATACAGATCAGGAGTGTGAAAATATTTTGGACTTGCTCCAAGGACTGGAAAAATAATTATTAGGGTGTCAGGGAAACATAGAAGCATGTAGGTTGGAAGGGTCCTCCAGAGGTCATACAGTCTTCTCTCCTGAGCTGAACATGTCTGGTGAGAGCAAATTCATCAGAGCCACGTCCAGTTGGGTTTTCACCGTCTCCAAGGACAGATGCACCGCAGCACATCTGCACAACCTTCTCCTGTGTTTTTCACCTTTACGGTGACAAAGCTTTTCCTAATATCCAATCAGAATTTTCCCAAGGTGGAACTTGTGTCCCTGCAGACACGGGCTGCCTGGCTGGCTGCAAGTGCAGCCCTCTGGGCAACTGACTGTGTTGGATGCAGGGACACTGCTCACTCCTCTCTGTGTGCTGTCCATCAGCTCCTTTTTCTGCAAAGAGGATTTCTATCCCTTTGGCCCACAGCCTGTACTGGGCTTACTCCATCCCAGCTGCAGAAATACTTGGGTTTTGGTATTGATTCCAGTAAACTGTGTCTTCTACACTGAACTTAATTAAGAGCTGTTGTTGGAAGTGCTTATATTAAGGAGAGGCAAAAAGCCTTCTTCAGCCCTTTCTGTTATTGTTGAGGATCTGCTAATATTTAAGTATCTTTCTGCAATATTTTCTGTTTATTATTTGCTTTTCCCTCCTACTTTAGTGGCCAGCTTTCACCCACACTACTGCTTGTAAAAACTAGGCGCTGTGCTGGCACAGTCAAATTTTCAAACAGGACACGCACATCAGACTGTGGGTCAGAGCAATACTCTGCTACGTGTGCAGCTGCTCAGAGCCAAACAACCACAGATCAGACTTCAGATACGAAGTGTCAGGAAAGCACTGGAGACTCCTCACCATCGACCTGTACAGGGAAAGAATTGCACTATAAAATTGAGACTCATTTAAAGTAATGATCAAATCTGGGGAAACAGCAATCTGTATGCAGACATTCCACAAGCCGAAGGAAAAGCTAAATTCATGGGTGAATTATTTGCTGCCAATTATTCTCTCAGCTCTAATATTGAGTTTTAAATATTTAGTTGGATCCACTTTCAACCTAGAATTTCAGTTTTCATTTAACATCATGAGTGACTATATATATGTACGTACATATGACACACGTTATTTCATTACATCACCTTTGAATGCACTTGAATAGTGAATTGCCTGCCTTTCTTTTGGTAGATTTTTGGATGAGGTGTAAGACTTTTGTTAGTGGATTTTGGTAGTTGTCTCAGTACCTCTTTGATCTGAAAGTGACCCTGCCGTGTTGAAATGTGGGCTTGGCTAACTTTGTGGCAGGACTCTTGGAGAATTACAAGATGGCTGTAAAGATGCACTAACCCTTTTCAGGACCTAAATTAAGCTTTAAATCAAAGCTAACTAGAATGCCACCAAAGCTTTTCCATTAAGACTGGCTTACACACCCCTGCACTGTGATGCACAGAAAACATCATAAATTTTGGACCCAGACTGAAACCCTGAAGCTCTGTCTTTACTTTCAAAGTTCATGAAATGCTTCTTCACTACCAGTGAGCAACCCAGTATTTGTGTGAATTGCTTTTTGAGTGTGAAGGCAGATGCTGACCTAGAAGGCAGTTGCCACTGGACAATTATCACCAGAAACTGAATCTCAGCTCTAGTCCAGCGTTTTAGTTATCAGTGTGCAGGAAGTGCCATCATTTTAAGGCAAAAAAAGCTACAAGCATTCAAGGGGTCACTTTCTGTTAGAGTAAGCCCTTCTTTGTAATTGGCACATACAGAGTACTGCAGCTTGAGGACAGGCCACGGCTCCCTGCTTCCTTATATAACAATTTATACATTGTTGTACTTAAAAATGAGGATTTCTGTGGTTTGTAAACCGAATGTGTGGAAAAAAAATAGAATTATTTTTCATTTAGTCTGTTTATTCCTCACCAAAGGCAGTGGTGTGGAGATACACAGGCAGTGAAGTAAGACCTATCTCTCTCCTTGACTGTAAGATCTGCTTAATCGTAAATGGGTGCTTGAGAAGTGAGCAGAGAGGAAGGTTACAGCTATTAGCAGCCTGGGGCAGTATCTGCATGTGAACTTTGGCACCAGATCACAGTGACTTTTCAGAATGAAACTGGTCAAGGAGCCGAGAAAAGAGTTAGAGCCGGTGTTTGCAGGGGAAAGGAGAGAGATTCAGCCAGGCCCCTGAGCGAAACGCGGGAGGATAGGGCAGTATATCTGAGCTCCCTGCTCTCAGAGGACAAGGGGCCTGACTAATTCATGAAGATGCTTATCAATAACTGCTCAGGCTGAGCTTTGATGCAGAATTTACTGGAGCTCCATGCGCTCCCGTTCAGAAATGCGAGTGTTATAACATCATTGTGAAATACCACGATGAAACAGTCCATCACACTGCCAATGTGTGGCTTTAAAGCTAGGGCAAAAGAGGAAAGAATTGCTAACGCTCCAAGGAACAGCCTGTCAGCTTGAGGGCCTCGTGTATGCCAGCTGGATTCAAGTTCAAGTCTGGATTTGATCCACTAATGAAACATCATCCTCCAAAAACTACTGGCTGAAGGTGGCAGACCTCTGGAGACCTACAGGGTTGATTGGAAAGCTGACTCTCTCTTAACCACATGCTCGTGTATATGTCAGTTATGAAAATGAGTCAGATTTTCAAGTTTTCAATTAAAAAAAATCATTAGGAAAAGCACTGGCAAAACAGCTGCAATTTCCCCTGCCCATTGCCATCCCCTCAGTGAAATGGAACAAGTTCTGTTGATTTGAACGCGCTCTAGGGTTTTAATCCTGTCTTGGATTTGCCGAGGCCAACACATTGCCCCCCATGGCTTTTGCATTTAGTGAAATGTTTAAGAGTAGAAGGATGTGACATTTTAATAAAAAAAGTTGATGGAATCTATGAATTTTCTGAAAAGTCTGGGGTCAGTTCCTATGTGATGACAGTTCTGGGCAGAAGTAGACATAATACTTCTGCCTTCCAGCTGGGGGGAAAGAAGGATTTCCATTGAAGACACATAGTTCAAAATCCATTACTCTGTCTCTAACATGATACAGAAGTGTGTCTCAGCAGCAAGCTTGTTTCTGAGCTAGGGAATAGAGGAAGAGTTTTCCACTGGAACTTGCAAGGTAGTGAGAGCGTAGCATCCAGAAGATCTCTTCTACAGCAGACTTGCAAATGGATCCCCCCCTTTCCACCCCCGGTTCCCAACTCTTTGCTCCTATAAATATTTAAGTAATTACTTTTTTAGAGCTCTGGGAAAGCTCTATCAATTGCCTCTATCAGAGCCTGTTCTATTAGCTGAGCAACTTTCTGCCATTATAGCAGCTTTTCACCACTTTCTCTTTCATTAGCATTCATTTTCTTTAAACATATGACAGACTACCCACTGGAAATGTAGGCATCTGGGAACATAAAGCTAAAAGCTGAGGTTTGCTTCAGTGCTTGCCAGCCCACGGAATTTTATTGCCTAACCTACCTTTACCTAAATCACAGAAAAATGACAAACCTTTTGATGCATGTAAAAAAAACCTGAAACAGAGTTAAACTGCAGGCTTGACTGATCCAAACTGACATAAAACATCACAATGGTGCACATCAGAGACAGATGTTTTCTCCAACTCCAGTTTAGTTGCATTTTTGCAGAGTGCACTACTGATTTGTTAAATGCACTGCTTGTAAAAAGATTTGGGTCTGGAGTTCAAACTCAAATCTCCATGAGTAATTGGCGAGCTGATGGTATTACTCTCACAGGTGGAAATGGGTAATGCAAATTTTAGAAGCAGCACATCTGTTCTTTCAGCTAATCGGATATGAGTTCTACAGGAATGACCACATTAGCAACCTCAGTGTCATAACTGGAGGGACACAAATCAACAGCACTGGGGATGCTAATGTCGAGGAATTCAAAAATCTGAGCTGCAGATTCACACATACTTGGCTGATGCTGGCTTCTGCTCACAGAAAGTCTGTTAAAAGGTCTCTGTGCCAAGAAGTTTACCAGGTGAAGGACTATGGTGGAAAGTAGTCCTGGTCTCACTGTCATAACGTAAAAAGAAAAGACCTTTGTTGTGTTTTCTGTAGAAAGTGGTCCTAGCAGGAGTGAAGTACATTGCTATAGCTGAGTGACTCAAGTGGCTCTTGCTTCCCGTGAAAGAAGACTCTATGAAAGGAAGTGAAATCACTGTCATTAGTTCATTTTTGGAAGAAAATCAGACAGATTACTTTTGTTCATGCTGTTCATCAAAAAAAAATCAGTAGTTTGGGGATTTGTTGTGTTCATGTCTTGTTACCTAAGTAGACAAGGGACGAGAAGATACACAGCAGAGTGATTGACCAAATCACTGCCTGTAAGGTTGAGATTTCAAGTCTACTGGCTAGATGGGTGAAATGGCCTGTCTCCATGCTGCTCTGTTAGTAGAGATACATGGACATCCCTTGTGGTCAGTTGTCAACTCTTTTGGTTTTCTTTCTCTTGCAAAAACCCAAATGGGAAACAAAAGTAGAAGTTGCATCGTCCCATATTAACCTTAAGTCTTCTGTTTTGTGACATGTTACAGCCTGTCAAGAGGGTTACATTTGTCAGCTCTGTACCCTGGGCATTCCCTCTCATACATGGCTGGAGATAGCGTAGCCTGAATGCAAACACTTCAGAAACCTGCTGAGATGTCAGTCTTAGATGTGCTTTTTTTTTTTTTTAACATCTTGTCCTGATAAAGTACAGGGACATTCAAAGTGTGTTGTCTGGTATCAGCCCCTTAGGACAACAGCCCAGTCACCACATCTTCTATCTAAACCAAGCCTATGCAAAGTTATTAACCCAAAATCTGGCAGTTTGTCAATGGTTTAATACACCTGGAGTGATGTCCCAGACACGCTATTTCTGGTAGTACAAACTTCTTTTAATTATGACCCAGTTTTATTTATCTAACAAATTTTGTATCTATTCCTCAGGACTTCATACATAACATTTTCACAAACACATACACAAAAGCACAGAACTCTATGATGGTACATTGCATAGAGTGTTTCAATTTTCCACTTGTTTGCATGTTCTTTTGTCCATAATTTTGTTGTTGTCCTACGGGACCCATTGGGGTGATTTATTCCTGTTCACAAAGGGAACAGTAGCTCCTGTGAGTAACTCCTGAGCACTCCATAGGAAGATACTACTACTGCTTTGATCCAGCTCCACCCATGGGTGTCCAGCACCTCTTACAGAGAGCTCTAAGCTTGCTAAAACCCTGGGAATACTAATGGATGTGTTAGCTGGTGCTATACTTTGCTCTCTTGTGGAAATCTAAGCCCATTTCCTGTTTAGTTTTTCATGGTGTGCCAAAGAAAAAAGTATCCCCAAAAAATTTCTTTTTGTCTTAATTGCATCCTATCAGCTGGCCAGCATTTGATTCTGCAGATGCTCAAGCTGTCCTTTCTTGTTTGCAAACGTATCAGTATAGTGTTTCAGGTAAGTAGCCTTAGACCAAATAAATTGAACTTAATTGGCATTAGAACTTCTAATTCAGGAGACTCTGTCAGACACTTAAATCTGTTGCTATTAAGAAGAGCAGAGTTGATTTACCAAGTGATAAAATGAAGCACGTACTCCTATAACGAGACATCCTTTCCTGAACTGGGCCTGACAAATTATCTTTTCAGGTGTTGTTGTACCCATGTGCCAAACCTGAATTTTGTACACAATGTTACATCATTTTTAAGGATAAGAAGATGACTTTTTAATCTCTTATTAATTCTGTATCCAAAAAATGGCTTTATTAACCTCTAGTTATTCAAGAATAGTATATCTGATGTGCTCTGTGGTCCTGCTTACTCTCTGCTACTTTTCTGCAAAAGTATGATAACCTCTGAAAAAATGGAATGTGCTAGACAGAAAAATAAAAGTCTGGTTTTACTTATTCATCAAATAGTTTTCAGACACCTGTATTTAAATCACTGTTTATGCTGCATTCCTCATAAGGTAGTTCAGCCATGACATGTAATACTAAAAAATTGCAGGCACCTTTATTAAACTTTACATCTAAAAGGAATGTTCTCCCATCCAGAGACCTGTCTTTCTCCCATGTCCTGAGCAATGCAGTGAAATCTGAACACCGCAGCCATTCAAATCCACAGAACGTGATCATATAGCAAGAGAGTCAAAATAGCCAATCAGAAGTTGTGAAAGGATGTCCCACTATATAATGACTGGGCATTCCCATTACTGGAAAACTAAAATGGCAGAGAAATTCAATGGAAATACGGTGAAAGTAATGCTCACTGGAAAATAGGAGCCACGGCAATATCTGCACAGCAAACTGCGTGAAATTAAGCAAGGGCAAATGAGTTTTTACAACCCAGAAGAAATATTGTGGAGTCGCAGTGATTAGCTCTCTAAAAATAGCTACTTATTGCTCAGCAGCAGCTGGGAAAGCAAGGAGAATTTTCCGAATTATTAAGCAAAGAGAGAAAACAGAAGAGAAAATATTTATTCCCCTGCATAAATTGGTGGCACACGCATGTTTCAGGGGCGCTCTAGTTTTCATCGCCCATCTCGAAGGGATGCAAGTGGAAGTCAGCGGAGCAGAGCACGTGCGGCCCTGCATCCTGCTTTTCCCTTGCTTCAGACAGGCCCACGTGGACACATTATTGCCAAATGGCTGCCTGATGGTGCCTGCAAATAGTGGCGAACTCTGCTGCTCTGAAGTAATGTGAGATGCCTCCAGCCAGCAGCTCAGCAGCCACCTGCTTTAGTGTGTGGGTGGCATTGGGCTTTCATGTGAGAACAACCTTTGAGCTTCCACAAGCTTCCTCAGAGTCTCCCACTGGGCTGGACTTCTGCCACTGAGGATGGCAGCAGCTCCCCTGCCTGCCAAGAATTTGGTGGGAAATAGAGAAGCATAGCCTTGCACAGGAGCACAATACCTTCCACCAGTTGCTCCCAGAGAGGCAGCATCAATCCCTATGGATGCTATAGAGCCAGGAGTTGACTTCCACTGAGTATTTCCTTCCATGCAGGGCCAAGGCTCCATCTCATTCAGGGAGCCATGCCCTCATTTCATTTCCTAACCCTCAATTTTGAGCAGTAATGGAGATAAAACAGAAAAGGCTGCAGAGTTTTTTTAAAGATATTTGGTCTGATTCAAGGTCTGGCTAAGAAAGTTGTTTAAATTTTTGGTTTTAAGAAACAGAGATGGCATAACATAATTCTTGTGCCATTTCCTAAAAGCTGACCACTATGAGAGAGAGGATACTGTGTTAATTGGATTTGCTGTTTGATCTAGCATGGCAATTCTTCTGCCTTTAGCAACAAAGGAGGAATCAGCTTCTTAGATTTCCAATGCATGTTTATACAGCCCGTTGACATTTTCTTCATCATCTGCTGTCTCGTGATTTTGTTTCAAAAGAAGGGTAGGGCTGTGGTTACAGATACACAGGAATCTGTACATCTGGGATGTCTCAGAAGGTTTACGATGTCATGTGTCAGAGTGTTGCTTTGGTTTAGTCACCTGTGTCTCGACCCAGTCCCTTGAAAATTGCCGAGAGTCTTCTCTGTGATATGAAAAAGCCTAGTTCTTTGGCCTGCTTCAAAACAGTGGCAGTTATTCTGTCCATCTCAAATGGATATGGCCTGCAACCCCAAACTGAGGCTCCTAGACTCTTTCCAATGATGTTGGGAGGTTTAATTAATTGAAATGAATTAATGGAAAGGAACTTAAATGGAAGGGGAGATGCAAGTGGATATTCTGATTGTGTGTAAGAATCTTTCCATTCAGTGCTGAACTAAAAGGGTCTGAAATGTATTCATGCTCCTGGAAAATGCTGAAGGGTTAAAATGTCCTAATTCAACATCAAATAATACACTCCAATATACATTAAAGCAGGTAGATTATTTTTTAAACAGTACTATTCTGCTAAGTGATGCACTATGCTCTATGATAGACTGGTTAAAGCTGTAAATGTCATAGTTAAAATTAGTCTCTTTAACAGCTAATATCTATTAAAATGAAGCACTTAGGTACCAGAAAAGACAGTTTTAAACTGTTAGGTTCCCTAAATGATTTTTGTGCAATCAAAATGAGACTCTTAGGGATTAGGTGGCAGAGTGGGTTAACACATTGCTCTTCTGGATGGAAGATTTACCATCATATCTTGCTTAAAAATACAAATGAACTAGGACTGCTTTTCTTCAGCTAATCAAGCACATGTGTTTCTAAACTATATTTTAATACAATTGATTGTGATTTTCAAGGGAAGTAGATGAGGATTTTGACTGCTGCAACCATGCTTTGAGTAAGGGTAGATTAGGACTTGGGTTCACAATTTGAATTGTTCCCTTGATGAGCTGATTAAGGGATTTTATCCTCTTTATAGTTCCATTTTCTTCCAACAACATTGTGTGACACAGCTACAGCAGGAGTTGTAAAGGGCTACACTCAGCAAGTGAGAATAAGGCTTTTCAAAGCAAGCAGGATCATGTAGTAAAAATGAGGAATGTGTAGGTGCCTACCAGCACAGGTAGGTGCAGAGGGAAAGTGAGCTGTACAAAAGCATGTCCCAGTATCTTTGAACTGAAACTATCCAACTGGCTTAGCAGCATGTGTGCTGTCACTTATCTGAAATTGTTGCTCTGGCTGGATGCAATGAAATATTTCTTTTGTTTGATGAAGACACAAAATCCCTTGGTGCCCAAAATACGATATTCTGAGTCGGCTGTACCCCTCAGTTCTACTGGAGCTAAAGACAACAGTCCTTTTCTCAGGCCATTCTTACCCCTAATTCCTCTTTTCATATCCCTGCTCGGATTCACTATGTCACCAATGAGTACCTACGAGCTGCCTCCTCCTGCTTCTTGTGTTTTAGCCAGCATTGGAGACGTTGTGCTCCTGGGCAAGAGCCCCTACCTTGACCTGAGCTTCTGAGTTCACTGTGGATGGAGGGTAGAGCATAACACATGGCATGGGAATGTCTATTGATGCCTTCCAGAAAGAGTCTGAAGAATAATCTACCACTTGAAGCTCAGTCCGTTTCCAAGGTCTTCTTGGACTTGTACACAGTCCCCAGCATTTTTTCTGGGGACTTTCCTTTTTGATGTGTGTATCAGGTTATTGCTATTTCATCTTTTGGTATAGATGGAAGGTATTACCAAAAAAAAGTCTTCTGCTTCATTGCCATAAAGAATTCTTTATTTTCATGAATTCTTTGGTTTTGTGAATTCTTTGGTTTTGTGAGTTGCTTTTGTTTTCGAAGACAGGCTAAAGAGAACTTATTTTGCGGAGCAGAACCTTAAAAAAGGGTGAGTGCCAGAAGGCAGCTGGTGTCCTGCTTTTTCCAACAGCAGCTCTTTGTCTCCCAATGCTGCATGTGTGTGTACACACATGCTAAGAGAGGTTATTCTTGTTTTGGCATGAAGTGGTCCAGAATTTTCTTTTGTGCATCTTTCTCCCTAGGACTGTGCATCGGTGCCAACAGTGTGCCAAGTAGATAACACCTTAACATGTAGAATCAGATTTTAGAGACTAACAGCAGCAACTTCCCAAGGAATAGCAAGATTATGTTGACTGAAGTTTGTTTTAACTCTTGTTTTCCATAAAAATCTCATTCATAACCTTCTTAAGTGGTTGCATGTGAGATGATGTGTAACTACTTTGTTACATTCTGCCAAAGAGCAGTGCAAAGTGCCTGTGCTGTTCTTTGAATGTAGCTCTGCAGAACGAAGGAATCCAACATTCTGCACTGACTCTCCACAGAAAAAAAGCTACATAACTGTATGTAAAACAGGAAATTTCTGTCATAGAGCCATTAAATATAGTTAAGTGGTTACTATTTCATAGTAAAAATGAATTATTTCAGGAAAATATGACAAAGCATGGAGGCAACTTATAGCATTGTTGCCCTTTTTCTGGCATGGGAAAGCTGGAGTGTAGAGTATGTCAGGTTATGTCTTTCCACACACGTAAAGAGACAAGTTTTTTTGCAGAACTTAATTTAACTGTCAGCATAGCAGTGGCAGTTCTGGGGATCTTCATACAAATGAACATAGTGACAGTGTATTACGCTAATTTAAATTGTAAGAATAAATTATTTTCCTATAAATACCGCATCAAATGATACATTTAGACACCACTTGGCACTATTTTACAACTCCGAATAAGAGGCAACCCACATTGCAGTTTCTTTTAAGCACCCGTTTTAGTATGTCAGAATAAGTTTTCTGGCTAATATAAAATTATTTGTATTCCACATTCTTAATTGATGCTTTTAATTACTCTTCATATAGTTTAATAGTTTTCATATAGAAAACTGCTTTCTGTGCAATAAGCTGAATCTCCAATCTGCAGCAAAACTTGCTTGAGTCAGGTTTTTGCCAGGCTCTGTGTACCAGCCCCAAATACTAAATTATGCTGGCACTCTTACAGTAACCAAGGGAATAATTGTGAAGGCAAAGTTTGTTGTAAGAAAACCAAATGAGGAGGGAAAAACAACATCACTTAAGAGAAATATTTAGTATGAACTAATCTTTTTGGTCTTTGTCCTCCTATAGTAATGGCTGTTTAACCATGTAGTATAATTACTTAAAACATACTGTAGCTTATCCTGTGTGTAGATTAGCCTCCTGCTTTATTAGAATGCTAAAAGGCCAATCTTCAAAAAATAAGCAAATTAAAGCTCTGTCTTGTTGTTTACAAAGCCGGGGTCAGATCACTGATATCTACCAGCTCTAATGCAAAACAGCCATAAACCCCATTTAGTTGGTTAAAGGCTATTTAAATCTACAGGGGTCTTTTCAGTGCCTCTTGTAGTCACTCATCAGGCTGTTGTAGAGTGAGGTATCTCCCCAGCTCAGGTTAGTCACTAAGCAATCCCCTTTGGCCTACAGCAGGAACGGAACTGGTCTTGCTGAAACATCAAAATACCGGGTGGGTGTCCTGTCATTTTTTCTGAAATTGCACTGACAGTGGGAGTTCAAGTAATTTTAGACCTTCTGCATGGAGATGAGGCTGAAACTACTCCCCTGAAACGGTAAAATAGAGGGCTGATAGCATTTGAATGCTGTGGAGGGGCTTGACAGGCTGAAACCCACGTGTATTTGTATAAGTGACTTTGTTTCTGCTTCCTTCACAAAGGTTCCCCACACCTCCTTTTCACTGACATATCATAGGTCTTCCTTTCCCTCTGTTACCTCTCTGCTGCATGACAAACAGATTCACTACACCTATTTAAAGGGGGAAAAGTGTTTTTTAGAGTGTGTTCTTCCCACACAGCCAGGACTAGCCTTATGTCCTGCTGGTATCAGAGTGTAAAATTCCCACCCCAGATTTCTAAGATGTGTGAGGCCTTTCAGGTGTCTCATATGGCCTTTCTGTCAACTACAGGAGTCAATCTGAGCTGGGAGGTGTTGGTGCACTTTGCAGTGGTCAGCCTTTTGTGATTTTTATCCCAGGGCCTTGATGGAGTTTGGGGAAGGGCTCTAGAGTTCCAGGTCTTGGAAACAAGAGATTTCATGAAAGTCTTTGCTTGAAAGTGTGAATAAATAAGAGTACCCAAGGATCTCAGAAGATAGAAACTAAAGGAAGAAAGTTGTTGTGGGTTTATTATTTTTAAATGTAATAATTTTAAAGGCAATTTCATGTAGTTTTTTGGTGGAATCTTGGGTAACTATTTTGGTCTATGTGTGGTTGGTAATACTCCATTTTGAAAAATCTACAATTATTCAGATGATTGTGTGGATTTGTTTCAGCTATTATGGGAAAAAACCTTCCTGCTCAGCCTTTTTCACAATATTGGTATTACCTCTTAGTCTTGGCCAGGCCAAATATACAATGAAAATGGCCTTTGTTTCTGTATTGCAAAGCTTAAACTTCCTGTCCAATCCAAAGAAGCACAGGAAAATAAACAAACAAAAAAGGGATCAAATTTAAATGCACAGCATGCTTGAAACTTTGAGTCTGTTTTCTCTGCATTGCAATTTAAATGTAAAAAGCATGCTTCCCACCCAGATAGGGGGTGGTATGGCCAAGAGGGGAATCAAAACGTGGATACTCTGCTTTCTATCTCTTGCACAGATTTTATTGCATGTTTGTTCTTTCATTGTTGTTTTCTTTAGCCTAAAATAAAGATAAACTAGACAGAAAGCAAAGTGGCCAGGCGCCACTGCACAATTATAATTAATTCACTGTTAATGTTTCAGACATTGTTACAGCGTACATTGGAATTGCTGGGGCGGGGTGAGATTAGTTTGAGCTATTCGTGTACAAACTACAGGAGAGTCACATTAAATACCCACTCTAATTAATGTTTTCAAAATGAGCACCAAAGGGAATAGTAACAGTATAACTTACCACTTACAGAAAAGTCGGTTTGTCCTTCTGCTTCCCAAGTTCACGCTCTGTTCTCACCTCAGAAGGTGAGGATTTGAGTATATATCGTGCTATGACCTCAGAGCAGAATGTTCACAGCCCATTCCTAAACATTGCTCTACCAGATTATATGATCACCTTGAAAAGAAAGACGCGACTAAGTTCAAACTCAGATCTGGGTATCTGCAGATACAGGAAAATTCATGATCTGATCTGATCTGCAGAAGCTGTGAAAGTTGAAGGCTTCATTTTGTCAAGAGCAAAAGGGTTCAGGAAAACAAAAATACCAAGTTCTGCAGTGTTTTAAGCAGAAAGGAAAGCTGGTTTATGGCCAAAGCTTGGAAATAGTCAGGATCTTTTAAATTGAAGAGTACTTAAGGTAAAAAAGAGATCTCAGCCATTAGACTATTTTAACAGCTAGAGGAATGAAACAGGTTTTGTACCTCCAAAAATACCCGGGTTCACCATCTTTCTGCTGCCAATATTTCCTGTGGGAGAGGAAAGCCATGAAAACTGTGATCAGATATGTAATAATACGTGGTATTTATTACAAACCTTAATTTTAACTAAGTCTTCCTGTGCGTATTGAGTCAGATTTTTCAGACCAAGCCTCCAATACTTTATATTTAGTATCTCCAATACTATATCTTTAAGCTGTGTGTCTGAGGTATAAAGTAGCCCTTTGTATGTTGAGTCTGAAAGTGTGCCTCTGCTGGCTAGGTGTTATCAGCTGGATACTGAGCTTCTTAGTGGGAAAGAAGCGATCAATGTGTAATTGAAACTCCTTTAAGCTGAGTTTTTAGGAGAATTTATAACCTCCAAGAAATGTTCTCATTGCAAATCCTTTTCTTTTGTCTTTCTTTATAATCACCTTTAAGGAATGACCTGACCACTGTCAGTTAAAGGAAAAGGATTTGAGTTTTAAAGCCGAGCAGAGTCCTGCGTTTTGGCAATTTTGGGGGTGGGGAGGATTGCCATTAAATATGGTTTGTACTATATCATCATTTATTCAAGTTGACAAAATCCACATTAAATTTCTGGTGAAACCTGGTCTGCTGTAGAACACTATTAGAGCACTTATTAGTAGTACATTTTTCATCATGGATATAACCTGAATATCCTAATTTATGACCATCTGGTCTCCAGTCAAGAACAGCCCATATGATCAAAATGCAGCTTCCCTAGATCAGCTAATATATCCATGCTGTGACTTAGAGAAGACGACACAGTACTCTGTAAAAAGCCTTGAGCACCTCTAAGGGAACTTTGAGAAGAGGGGGGTACCCTTCCCTATCCTTGCACAATGCACTCAGCAGGGCCAGTCATTGTATCTGTTTATTCATTGGTGTTTGTTAATGGTAACGTTCATTTCATTTAGGATTTGATTTGTTTACGAACTAATAAATATGATTTATAAAAAGTGCGTGTGGTTCACTAATTACTGCACATATGGCGTTTTCATTTTGTAAAACTGGCATTTGCTTTCTATTATGATTATGTCTCCGTTCACCAGTGCTAATTAGTTTGATTAGACAGATAACTTTAACCACTATTAGGACTAGATTAGGGGAACTTTGCATGCAGGGCAATGCAAGGAAGAAAGGTTCATCACCAGTGAAGATAGGTCAGCAACACAGAGTTTGTTCCTCATTAAATATTTTAAGATTAGTTTTTGTTTTGTTTTCCACATAGGAGAACTGAGAAGCATTCACATTTAGCTACTTACAAAAATCCAATTAAACACAGTTGTTTAGCATGAATTTGTTAATCAGAGTTAATCTTTCCAATGAATGCATAATTTGGAATCTGTGTCTAAAATGTTCATTTAAGGATAAGCATATTACAGACAAATAAAATAAAATATAAAATGAGATTCTCTCCCTTGGAATTGAGTCTCAATATGGAGAAATATCGACTGTTTTGTGTTGATTGTCCTGCATGCTGAGGGACAGAAGTGAAATTGGATAAAGACAAGAAATGCCACATGAAAACCAGTGCCACCTGGGGTGGGCTGCGTTTTTCCCAAGAGTCTCTGAAGATTGTTCAATAGTGTCATCTGAACTCTTCAGAATGAAAATAAATAAATAAAGACTCCTATTTATTATCTATTCTAGGAGAAAAATAATTATTCAAGGTAGCAGAAGTTTGATATTATTTCTTCAAATGGGTTCTCTATGCTAAAAAAGAGGTACTTTTCCTTTACCAATATGTTAGAAATTATTGCACTAAGAAGGTAGGATGTGAAATACCTCCTTTAGAAAGGAGAGTGATACTCAAGTAACTGTGGATGCTTGTTTCTTTAAGATGACCACTCATTTGACTCTGGACAATCACCCTGTATTCATCTAGTTTCTGTGTAATTAATTGGTTTGGTAGGAGAATCAGAATAGTGCCCTGCTATAGATGCAGGGTACTATTGCATCTAGTGGGTCTCTCCTTGCTGTGTTTAAGTGCCAGTGCCATTTGTGACTGGCCCTTTTATTTTTTGTCTTTCTTCGTTTTCAAAGCAATTTATAAGGGAACAGAAAAGTTCTTTCCCATCTAAAAAGAATTGTGGGAATATTGAAAAAGGCATAAAACTGCTATTGAAGGGTGAACACATAGAGAAGCAGTAAACTAGATTGTTGCAGTATTTACTCTCTCCTTGGCTCTTCTGGAGGATGCCTCCTGCCATGCCTTTCAAAGAAAACCCCAGACAATTTAAATGTCAAAGTCTCAAATTTCAACATGCATCATTATTGTTGGAAGCATTTGCTCCTGGAAAAGTTTTAAAATTGCCATTTCTGAATCTTAAAAGAATGTGAACAGGATGGCCAGATTCTGAGATGGTATAAATTGGCAGAGATTCCTTATTTCAATGTAGCTATCCTGTTTTACACCAACTGAAAATCTGGCCCTGGAGAATGAATATTTATGCCATGCCAGAGAGGTTTGAAAACCCTTTTTTTTTTTTTTTTTTAAATGAGAATGAATAAAGAAAGGGCTGGGATATGCTCTGTGCTGATGAACCCAAAGCCAAATATGACCTCCCCTTGACCTTTTATGCATTTAAGTTGAAACAGGCCATTCTGATACATTCCACTGGAGCTTAAAATGCCTATATTTCAATTCCAAAGGTCAAGCTCTCTTCTCTGTATACTGTATGACCCAGCCTTTGTCTGCTGCCCATTGATGCTGCCTGACTATGCTTCTTATACCCCATTGACTGTTTACTGTTTTTCTAGCTAATGTAAGTGAAAGAGATAATTTAGATGATTTTGAGCTATGTGTCGGTTCTGATTCTGATTGTGTCTCCTGTGTTTGGTGCAGCTTTAGTGGCTCCAAACTCATTAAGTGTCTGGGAAATTTTAGATTACTGTGTTAACTATATCTTAATCACTGTATTTATCTTAAATTCCATTCAAGCGTGTTTGAAATTTTCTTTCATAACTATGTCTAACTCTAATATTGGTGAATTAAGCAATTTTTTTCTTCAACCCTGCTGTTTCCTTTTACTTTTTGATGATTTTGGATACTTTTTTTTTTTTTAATGCCCAAAGTGAAAGGGAACTATTTCCAGGAAATGATGCTTCATACATGTTTTAAAGCAAATCACCACATCCTCAGTGGATGTGAGCACAGCTCCACTGGTATGAAGGGGCACGAACGGGCACGTTGTCAAAGCTGCCCGAAACTTTGCACCAGTGGAGCTGCATCAATTTACATCATTGATGGTCTGGTCCAAAATAAAAAGGTGGTCAGACTTCTGTGGCTAGCAAAGCACATACCTACCTTTCTCTGGACTTGAAACAGCCACTATACTTGGTGGTTCCCAAAAAAGGCTACAAATGCAATCCCATCAAGCAGGCTGACAGGCCTTGAGTATAATTTCTCTAGATAGAATTGCAAAGTAATCATCATCTCTAATAATCTCTCCAATTACTTTATAGAATAATAGTTTATTATAAAATCTGTTTTAGCAGACTGTCTATTTTTACCCTCTCCCCTTGAAAACAAAGCCAAACATAGAAGAACTGTGGAACGTTTTTGCAAAGCTGAGAGAATGCTCCTACATAGTAACATAACCAATCACAAGGGTGTTTTAAGAGATATATTGTAATTTCTGTCAGTTAACACAGCTTAGTGAACCACTGGTGATGAATAATTTACTAAGGGCCCTAACCTTACACTGCACAGTCCTCAACAAACCTGGAACCAGATGCTCTTTTCCCATCCCTTGGCCATGTTTAGGTTTCCCTCCAGTGATCAAATGAGAGGGAATCCAGTCCAACTGGAAAGATAAGACACAGACTCCTTCCAGTGTGAGGAGAATTGATAAGGAGCAGATCAATACATAATCCTCTTCAGTGGGCAGCAAGGCCCACACTTCCAACAGTGGGACATCCCCTCCTTTTCTCCTTCTGCTAAATTGTAAAATATCTATAGTGGAAAGAATGTAACATTGCTGTTAGGTGGTAGAAACCAAACAGAAATATAATGGGAGTATATATATGTATTGAACAAAGGTAAAACACTATATTTTTCTTTAATTTCATTCTTGGAAGGGGCACTAGGCTTTGGTGATAGTTTTAACAAAGTGGTACATATCCAGGATACCAATTCCAGCCTGAATTGGTAATATTTGGCAAAATTAAAAGCAACCTGGAATTGCTGGGAAGTGTCAGGCAGCATTAAGAGTTGGCAATGCTGCCAGCTGCAATTATAATGAAAGCCTATTAGGCTCCTGACCACGGAAAACCACTTGGACAAGCACACCTACACACAGCTCATGTAAATAGGTGAAATTCTGTTAAAACCAGTATAACTGCAATTACATACACTGTCAGAGCACTTGGAACTATGTCTTTAGTACTTTTCTCTGTTTCAGCTCTCTGTTTCAGCTGAGATGAAAACTGACTCACCTTATATTTGTACCTGCTGAGCAGCATTGAAAGGACTATTTGTAATCACAATTCATTCCCAGAACTCAGAGAGTAAATATCACTGAAGCACTTGTACGTCTGGCTCTCGATGTCTTCAGCCATGTCTCTACTTTCCCTTGAAGGATTCATCCATTGGTTGCTCACTCTGTGCCCGGCCTCTGGAACTCCAGAAGTCTCTGGTGGCAACAGCTGGCTGAACTGCCTTTCTGAGAACTTTGCAACTATTTTATTTCAGGTACTACCAGGCTCTGTTTCCCAGACCTTGGACTGCCATATTAGGACAGTGGCTCCACCTGGTTCAGCTTTCCTGAAAGGGAGAGAAGACAAAGTAAGTGCTAATTATTGCTTTTCTTTGTAAGCTGAGATGATTTTTGCTTGGTATTTTGATAGAAACATCAGCATAAATGCCACTGAAAGCTTGGTGGGAAGGAGGTTAGCCCTGTTTTTTACCTTATCTGCTTGGAGTATCAACCTACTCTACTTGGAGTATCTACTTGGAGTATCAATCAGGTTAAACAAAATAAAGGTTTATTCCCCACAACCACCCCCAAACTCCTGCTCATTGTGAAAGGAAGAGGTTTGATGACTGAGTTGATTGCATGAGTCGAGGAAAGAAGGATAAGTAATTGGTGTCCCTTGGATTAAGCAAGCTACTTTTCTGAACTTTGCCTTGGGCTTGTATGAAGGAAGCTACCATGGGTTTCAGTCATTGTTTAATTGAGAGGAGCTGTTTAACTTTTGTTATATTTTTGCCTTAAAAAGGCAAAAGACTCCTTGGATTTATTTGTTATTATTTCATAGCAGCAGCCATAGTGTGTGACGTGTTTCCCAATCAGAAAGTAAATTTATGAGAAGAATTATGTGGTGTTAAGCCTGCCATACTCAGATTGGACTCAGAGATCCAGTGCTGGTCCTGAATGCCAAGGTCCAGCCCTCACTCCTACATTTCTGATAAAGAGGAGCTCATAAGGCCAAGACAGTTGATTTTGGTAATGCAAAAGGATAAAAGACACTTTATGAATACAAGTAATTTCTCTATAGGCAACAGGGCAAAACAAAATTGCATTAAAAGTAAAAATGCATAGAAAATGTAGTTAAATCTGAATGTAAGGGTGAAGAATCTTTTCCTCTGAACAATCTGTAGCAGGAGAATAGATGGTGTTTGGGGGTTTAGCAAGGTTTTTGTCTATCTATTATACTCTTATCCTGTGTATTATTTTTCCTCTTCTACTTTGACGTTATTTTCCAGGCAGTTTTCATTTTGCCCTTCACAAGTTGTGTTGTGTGCACTGAGTCATGGACTTGTGTTTTCAGAAAGGTTGTCAGTCATAGCTATTCTCATGCAGCAATGATATGATTAGCTCTGTTTTTTACTGTAAAGTATTAATTTTACCGAAGTTTGAACACAATGAGAAAAGAAGCATCAGTGGATGAATGTGCTAGCTTAAAAGCAGAAATACTGTCTTGTATGAATAGTTTCCTTCCCTTGGGATTGTGGGAAAGGATGGCAAAGAAAAGCAACCCCACACGTGAGAGATCCTCAGGTACTGATGTTCATGGGAATATCTTAATAGGCCTTAGTCTAACCAGTGCCTGGGGAAGTTGTGAGCACGAGGCCCTCCACAGCCCAATTCCCCTGGTTTGTGGGTGTCTCCAAGGGTTTCTCCCAACAGTTATCACACACATACCTGCAGTGGTGAGGGCTGCCAAAAAGCAGAGCAGAAGAGGTGGATCTGCGTGGGCCCCTAAGTGAGCCACAATTGCCATAACCTGGTGTGTCTCAGTGCTGCCTCTTTCTTCCACTCTCTCTCCCGTACCTGAAATTTGATTGGTAACCGACCAATATGGGCTGAAAAAGTGGTGTCAGCCTGAGCTGTGAATTGACCTGCTTTTGTCAGTTTGTCACAGTTTTATTGCTGTTTTAGCACAACGTGTGCGAGTTAAAGCCCAGCACTTCTGTCACCTAGAGAAAAGCCTTGCAGGCTGGTGTCTTCAGGAACAGTTTCCAAGTACAGAGGAGCCAGGGGTCCCCTTTCTAGGGATCAGCTAGTCCAAATTCCACATTTTCTTTCTAGTCAAAGAACAACCTGAAGCCAAAACAGCCTGTAGGTGTGCTGCCTCAGTGTTTACCCCCGTCTCCAATACTGCCTGGAATTCACTTGCAGTGGTACTCAATAAGATTTCCCGAGAGTAAGATCAAAATTGTGTCCTTTTCTAAAGGTGACCATACTAGGTTCATCTCTTTGTAAATGTTGAGTTTATTACAGGAACAACAGACTGGATTCTTTAAATCAAAACATTTCAAATGTAGGAAATGAGGAATAAGAGAGAATTCCAAGGCCTTTTATGAAAGGCTCATCTTAAAAGCTAATTTAGGTTTCTGCACAGCAGCAAATAGATCAGACAGTTCACCCAAAACCTAGCTGAAAGGATATGTGTTTATACCTCTTATTTATACTGTGATTTCAAAATAAGTGTTTTGAACAAGCTGTGATATTTTATTTGGTTTCCTTAAGCTAAGAGTATTGCAGTGTCAGACTCTGTTTTCTTAATTGATTATAACTTTGCCATTCTCATATTGCAAAGCTTATGATGAATGAATAATGTGTTGCCCAGTGCCTCTGTAGCTTGGCCCAAAGTTTGGCTTAGAGTACCTTTTTCATATCTTTGTTTCTCAGACAAATATCTTTGCTGTTGCTTCAGATAAATGAATCATTTCCAGCAGCTCAGGATGCTTGAAAATAGTCATAATCCAGACAGCATGTCTGAGTGACCCTACAAATAGCAAACATGGGAATGCAGCTCAGCATGCATAAGCAACCCTGCAATAATAACTTAGTGTGTGCAGTCCAGCAGGTGGGAAAAATCCAGAACTGGGTTGCTAAAGGAGCTGTTGAAGGTGTCATGGAAGTAACAGATCTGAGTGATTTCAGTTTTCTTAGTTTTATATGCACAAATTCTTTTTCCTTTTTTTTTTTTTTAATGGAGCAAATACCATTCCCTAGTTTGCAGACCTGTGTTATTTTTCATCAACAACATCCAATCTGTTGCTAAACTTGTTTTTCTGGAAGCTGTCCCTATCTCTTCAGCTCAGCTCCTAACTCTTACCCATGTCTAAGTCATCTTGCACCTCACTGCTCCTCCAACTGCTCTACTGAGATCATGAAATCGGTTTGCAAGCAATAACCTCAACCCCTGAGTGTCCTGAACAAGCCCCAGACATTATGAGCTTTACTCTTGGAAAGGGATAAAGTAAAGCTCAGAGTGCACGAGACTCTAAAAATGATAAAAATGTTATTGTTATTTCAAAATGTTATTCCCATATGCTCAGGAAACAGAATGATGATCAGGTTATATAACTGACTTTCACAAAAAATACCTGCTTGAGTAGGTAGGGTAAGGTGGAAACGGAGGGGAGGAGGTGTGGAAAAGCATTTATGTTCTAAAAATAATGCGACATTAATTTGAAGGGAGGAGGAGCGAGTTGGAGAGAGACGCTGAGAGCGGCGATGGTCCAGCGGGGCCGGGGCGGACACCTAGTGGTGGGCAGCGCTGGTTACAGGGGCTAGAGCACTGCCTGGGGAAGCTAACTCTTCCTTCTCGGCAACCGCCACATCCTCAGTCTCATCCACATCCTGATTTATAGGTCCCCTTCCCTTCTTCCTGCGCATCCTTCCTTCTGGAGGGAGCCCAGAGACTCATTCCAAACGAGCCCAGAAAAGGGGCAAAGAAATATTCCAGATTAAACTGTTCATATTCTCCTAATCTGGCCCTCAGTTATTCCCCATCATTATTTCCTTCATGTTCACTGCACTGTACGTCCCGTAGTGTTTGATTTTTTTTTAATAATCTTAAGTAGAGATTTAATTGTGCAACAGCTCATTTCCCAAAGAATGACATTTGTCCAGAGGGCTGCTGTCACCAGGGGTGTCACCTTCCTGAGATATCCTGCCTCTAACCAACTTCCCGAAGGACTTCTCCAGCCTCCTTGATGAGCCACAGTCTCTTGAGGATATACGTAATAAGGTTGCTGAGAATTAATGTAGAATACTCAGCAATATAAAATACTTAGTATCCCTGTAAGCCTCAACTGAACAAATGCACTAGTTCAGGCCAGAAAGGAGACTGAGCAATAATTGCATGCAGTGTGGTGGCAATTGTGGTTTAGATTGTCCCCTGCTCATATCAAAACTTTAAATTGCAGGGAAAATGTTCCACAAATCTTAGATTTCCCTCTATCTACCCCCGTTTAGACCAAATAGAGTATTTATTCCTTATACTTCTTTTTGTCTGTCTATCTGTCTTTCTCAAAATAAAAAGCAGGACCAATCCAGTCAGATGCAGTGAAACAAGAAAATGTTCAGATATTTTAATATGCTGGAGCTACCCCTTGGCAGATAAAATGACTAAAAATGAAATTTAAAACACATCTGATTTACCTGTTGTTTGTGTGACTCAAATACCTATGTTTAATTTTGTCTATGGATTGGAAAAAGTTAATTTCAAGCCTTGTTTCTCTTGCTAGCAGCAACAACCTTTTAAACTGAGTATTACTGGTGAACCATATAGAGCTGGTTAAAAAAAAATGCTTTTCAGTTCCACCATGCAGTTGTTCGGACGACAATTATGGCAGCTGAAGTTTAATCATAGTGTTTGATAGCTCATTTTCTCAATGTCAACACGAGGCACTGTTAAAAAAAATGAATTCTTTCATTTGATAAGCTGGCTCCAGAGCACTGGGCTCATTCAATAGGAAAACTCTTTCACAGGGCTGCAGCATGCATGGTTTTTCTCTTTCCTTTTTTTTTTTCCCTTTCCTTTTTTTTTTTTCTTTCTTTTTTTTTTTTTTTCCTGAAAGCCACCCAAGAAGAGATTAATCACAAGGGGGAAACTCAGCTTCACCCTCTAGCTGCAGGTCGCAATTTTTATTTGTATGGAATTGGCTTTTGGAAAGCTGAAGGCTGCCTGAGGGCAGGGACCTGATATAAGAAGAACCTGAGAATGAAGCAGCAGGGATTGATTAGCCTACTTCATATCCCACACTCCATAAGCACACTCCAACCGCAATCTAACACACCGCTGAGCTGAATAGACAAGAGAAATTGGATTCTTTCCTAATATTTAACCTTCAAGTCAGCTCCAACAGTTGTTGATATGTTGTTCTACCAGCAAGTAACAGTCGCTTTTTTATTCCAGCACCCACCCACACACATATATATACAGTTTTATAAGTTATATGCTATATATTTACATATTTTCCATTTTCAATCTGTTTCAGAGCATGGTTTACCTAATCCATTTCAGTAAAAGTTTCAGGGAAGAACAAACTGACCAAACAATTATGCATAAAACTGTAGTTAGGGAAGGGAGGGAAAGAGAAATAAAAAGTAGAAAAATCTCATTGTCTGTTTCATGCCTTTCAAGGTCTTTTTCACACGGTCATTTTTATTTTACCTGTAATTTTCCCAGTTCATTAATTGTAGGAATTGTCTGGATTGTATCTAGTGATATGGATGCTGCTGGCACCGCCTTCCTAGAGGTTTCATTTTAGATTTTTTATATGTAAATGAGAGGTGCATTTTGGGAAATGTTTGCTCTTACTGGAGTCTGCTAAACCGACAGCAGGTACTGCTGCATGGTGAGGGCCAGCCTGTGGGACCTGAGCCGTTCATTGCAGTCCATGGGACTCACACTGAGGCTGCCCAGTGCAGGGCACTCTGAGGGAGCAGCAGCCCCACTCTGCTGGGAGCTCTGGCAGAGGGAGAGCAGGGATACTGCCTCTGTGCCATGGCTGGGATGGAATGCTCCCGGGCCCTCATCGAGCCCCTCTGAAAAGCTGCCCTTTCCAGGGTGAGAGAAAGGTCAGAGGATGATGCAGAATGGCCGGAAAATGGTGATTACAGCGGGGCATTTGCGGGCCTGGGGCTCAGAGAAGGGTTCTGCCCTTGCAGCTTGCCAGTGAAGAAGTCTTTGTTTGGGAAAGGCTGGTTCTGGAGAAGAAAAGCCCTGGCCTGTAAACATGCCCACCCTACTTTGCCAAAGCCTGACATAATGGGCAGCCCCTGGCAAATTCCTGGGATCACTGACAAGGCTGCCTGGAGGCTTGCTGACCTCCCCAGGCTGCCTGAGCAGCTGGCACTTTGCCTTCCCACTGCTGGGGTTGTGGAGCTGCACACATCCTTGGGCTCACCGAGCTCCCCATGTCCGCCCAGCTGGTGGGCTACGAGCTGCCTTGGCTTTCTAGCCCCCACAAGGGCTGGGCTGCTCTCTGTGCTCTGCCACGATCCCCACCCGCTCATGTCTTTGTGTCGATGTGTGTGTGACACACGCCCCATGGGGTTCTCCAAAGGAGAATTCTCTGGAAATAGCTGTCTTAGGGAAAATTTCTGATTCTTCATTCACGTTTGGAATGAACAAAAAATAAGAAATTAAGATTTTTCTCAAAGTGGTCATTTTGATTCACGCTTGGCTGCACAACTTTTGTCCTCTCTGAGAAACCGAGGTGCCTTTACAGGGACTCCTGAGGTTGCCACTGGCTCTGTCTGAATTGTAGGGCCACCTTTGCTTCTGCCTGCTCCTCCAAAGCCACACTGTACACCTCACCAGCCTCACCTCACCAGGCCTCACTCTTGGTGTGATTTCTTCAAATTGCCTTTTCCTGATGCAAAGCAACATGGTATAGAACTTGTACCTGCCACAGAGGTGCTTCTTCTGTGCTGTGCAGTGGCACAGCAGCACCCAGGAGAAGCTCAGCACAGGGCACCACCTCCCACTCTCTAAGTCAGGTGTAGGCATTCCCGTAGCCAGAGAGTGTGCCAAGTTCTTCTTTACTGTTTGCAGAAGGCACCAGTGAGAAGGAGTTCTGAAGCCTTCTCACATGGCACGCTGTATAACCGGCCCAAATCTTCTAGAATTGAGCAATGTCATTTTGCAACTCATTGTGGAAAAGGTTGCCTTAATAATACATGGGGAGACTGGGCTGCTGAAACTGCTGCAAGCAAAGTGAAATTTTCATGTAAACATCTTCAAATATTTTTATGACCCATCAGCTTGAATTTTATAAGTCAATGTATGAGTGAATACACAAAGCTTCCCTCTTTGTTTGCATATCCTGCCTCTACTGAGTTTTAAATGTTCATGATATGTGGACAAAATCCAACTCTGCATCTGTTTATGGCATATGTAGGCAGCATCATCTCCAAGATTTTTTTTCATATCTAGTTGAGCTCAGTAGCTTTGTGAAAAAGAACTCTCAAGTTCTGAGCTAGCTTCCCTGTAGCCTGACTGTTAATTTTCCATACAGACTTGGGATCTTCTGGATTTCTTGCCGTTTCATGTTCAGGTAGGACAGCAGAAAGACTGAAACTACCCCTCCCTAAGCAGAAAGACACACATGACACGTTTCCCACCAGTGATGGCCCAGATGATAATTATGCCTGTGTCCCTCAGACCACAGTGATGTGACTTTCCAACCTGTGGATCTGGGGACTTTAAGTCACAGAATAAAGACATGTCCTAGTAAAACTAGTAGAAGTGAACCAGTAAGGGCTATTGAGTAACTTATGTTGTTGTTAATGAACCTGCCAGTTATGCATCAGCTTCATTAGATTCCCAGGAGATCCTGGATAAATTATAGAATTATAGGATTGTTTGGGTTAGAAGCGACCTCAAAGATCATCTAGTTCAATCCCCTGCCTTGGGCAGGGGCACCTTTCATTAGACCAGCTTGCTCAGGGTTGCATCCAACCTGGCCTTGAACACTTCCAGGAATGGGGCATCCACAAATTATCTGGGCAACCTGTGCCAGTGTGTCCCACCCTCACAATAAAGAATTTCCTCCTGATTTCTAAATCCTACAAGCTTCTCATAGAACAGCATTTCCTTCAGGGTGATTTTAGCATTTAGTCAACAAAATCTATGGATCTGTCTATCCCAAGTGTCTATCCTGGGTCTTATCGCTCTATGCTTTGAACTGATGCTTTAACACAAAATTTTGCCCTGATTTCTTTTACCCCTGGTATGAACATACTAGAACTATTACACAAGGCCAGGCCTTGCTCACCAATTTGATTATTTCTGTTACTGATTAGGGAACAAAAGGAGTGCAGGAAAGACAAAATGGGTTTTGTTTTAAAATATTTTTTGATGCAGCATTTGAGAAGTGACAGAGCACTACAGCCTTCATGATGGAAAATAGAGATTTAGCAGCCTCAAAAAATTTGAGGGAACAAGCTGATTTTGATAACGATGTTTGTAAAATGATCATTATGTTTGATTTTTATAAGGCTGAAGTGCTTTCACGGGATATGAAGTGTTTGGTTGAAAGGAAGCACTGGGACTATATCCTAAAAAGTTACTTTGATATAGTTAGATATTTTCATTTGTTGGAAATTTTCCTTTGCCTGAAATTTTGACTGTGTGTTCTGATGTGGGACTTTCCTGAGGAATTAAAGCTGTGGCCTTTGATCTGCTCCAATGATATGGGTTGTGATTCACAGGGGCACTGATGGCAATAAACAGAGCAATTCCCTTCCCTGTGCACTGGAAGAAGCTTTGCCATTGCATTGGCTTTTTAAATGCCCTCACTCTGTGTGTGTGTGTACATATACATTTTATATGTTACTGCGTCTCTGACTTGATTCTGCACATTCACAACAATCTGCTGCTACTAATAACTCCCTGTGCTATGTTAGCGATACCTGCCAAGTAATTCTGGATCCTTCCCCTGCGAGCGTGCTTTCCTGATGGCAAGTACCTAAGACTGCAGGTTATAAAAAAAGCCATTTTATTAAGCTGAAGTATAAATATGTGTTTGTGTGATGATCCCAGCATATATCAGCATGCTGGCAGTGGGGGGGAGTGAGAGTGCTACACAGGGGCAACAAAAGCAGAGATCCTCCTGAAGTGCTTGGGAGGCATTTTAAACGTCTTCCCCTTTTGATATATATTGTTTTTAAGGTGCTGGTTGCAAATTTTGTAACTAATAACGTCACCTGATATTTCTAACAACTTAATGAATACTATGACAAATATAAATAGAGTTTCAGTAACACAAGTTTCAAGTTTATATTAAAATGGAGCAAGGCCCTCAGTAAGACATAGCTCCTGCTTGACTGTGTGCTGTAAAACCTCATTTGAGACTGTGCCTGTACCCACAGGATCTTAGAGCCCAAACAGAAGAGAAGGATTTCTGTCTTCATTTTTACAAATGAGAAACTGAGGCAAACGAGTCATGAAGTGCTGTGTCCAGATTGCATGGAGACGGTGTAATAGAGCCAGAAAATGTATTGTGCTATCTTCCTGTCAAAGAGATGTGTTGCTTTCCTGACCTTACTGTTATGGAAACCTTGCGTGAGGTGAGTAGCCTTTCAAGAGTGGGACGCCAGACTGTATTTCTTTTTCCCAAAATAAATTTGTCCGTGCCACTAGAAGCTCACCAGTAATCAGGAAATATTGCTTTCCAGAGAGACAAGATGCTTATCAGGTGGCAGTGCTACATGTCTGCATGGGGTGGCCCGGGGCTGGAGTACAAGAGAGGCAAGGGTGGGCAGGCAGCAGCTTTTCTGCTCTTTGAAAAGCCCTTTTTTGGGTGCTGAGAATCCCCTGTGCCATCACCCCCAGGTGCCAGCCACATCCTGCCATCTCCGCCACTGTTCGTGCCTGTTTCAAGCCATGCTGTCACTGATAGCAAGCAGGGAAATGGTTTTATTCACATTATTTATTGAATTAAACATGGGTAATGACATCTCTGAAAAAAAAAATATTCAGTCAGATTTAGGTTGAATTTACCACAGGAAGATATAAAAGGTAAGTGTAAGCAGAGGGGAAATGAGAAATGCACAAGAAATAAAGTAATAACGATTAGATGAAGTGACAAAACTGTTGGGTTTAGCTGAAGGAAGACTTATCTGAAGCAACATCTGACTGTTGGCCCGAATCTCATCATAACCCAGACCTTAATGCTGGCACCATCCCATAGAGTGCCTGAACCCTGTTGAACACAGGGTACAGCCTGGCCAGGGCAGCCTTTCTCTAATGGTAATAAAATGCTCTACCAAGTAATTCAGTCATTCTAAGAAGCTTAATTTATGATTTTGCAAAAAATTGTCACTCTCTTCCGGGTTTCAAACTAACTTGAGAGGATTTAAGCACAATGTTAGTAATGCCACTTCTGTGGCAAAGCCATAACCATGAAGGAAAAGAGAAATAGGAAATAATGAGGAAAACTGTGTAAAGCAGAACAATTCTCCAGGTGCATTTGTAAGAGCATGTTTTATTAGACACGATTATTTTCTGTGCTGTTTATTCAATCACAGCATCATCTCCATCCTCCTTTTCCTCAGCTCCTCTGCAGTCACCGTTACTTCACATACTGCTCAGTGGAAATAGATACATATTTATTCACTCTGACCCCAAAAATAAGTTTTGTGGCATCTCTATCAACTTGCTGTTGTTCGATGTGCAATGCCAACATACAGATTCAGCAGGAGAGCAGTGTACAGACTCCAGAAAAGAGAAGTTTTGTTCAGTCACAAATGTGTTGTTCATGCTGGCCCAGCCATGTGCCCTGCTGGCTGGCATGGGGGCAAATATTGCCTTTTTGCTGCAGACCTTACCAAAGAATAGCACTCGTTCTCTTTTTGTTTCCTTACATCCACTCTTTCATTCTTCCTTTTAGGTTTTCCATCTCTCAATGGAATCTGTTCTTCAAAGGTTCTGCTTCATTATGGAACCCTTTGGTCTTCTCCATCTATGTCCTCATCCACATAGATTCCCACAAATGATTTACTCTTCATTTATTGGCTCCTCTTTTATCCTATTCTTTTAGCACCTCCTATTCACAGATGCTCCACTCTCTCCTTTTTGTACAATCATATCTCATGGGTGATGCACAGTACGTGACCCACAACGTCTTTATTTAGTTTGAATTCAACAGTTCTTCCTAACGAAAGCAACCTCAAAACATTTGCTGCTTTTTTCACACTGTTTTTTTTTGTTTTGTTTTTTTTTTATGTTCTCTTGCCAAGACACATCTATTTGACTGGCCCTATTTCTTTACACCTCTTTCCAAAAAACCAGTGCAATTTTCCCTTTGATATTAGCAGTTTCTCTGTGTCCACTCATTCCACCTGACTTCTGGTTACTGACGAAATCTGCAAGTAAACTATGCTGGGCTCCAGGACCTCTACTTTATCAGACACACATATTAGATTGAGTTCTTTTGCATGTTATACTTCAGAATGTAACCCCATTCTACTTAAGAGGTCTTTAGACCCTGTGCCAAATGATGACTATGTTACATTACAATTACATATCCACACTTTGAAGAAAATGCTGTTTCTGTTGCGACACTGTTTTCATCCCGTCTAATGGTTTTTATTCCCTAGGAAAGTAAAAGATCAGAAAGCTTCTATTAACCTTGCTCTCCTAAATGTTTGAGTAGTTAAATTCTAGGTCACTATATTGATTCACGAGGCAACAAGTAAATTCTGTGGTTGGTAAGTATCTACCAGTTGACTAGGCTTTACCCAATTCCATCTTGCTCCTGCAGCAGCATAATATTTCCACTGCAGTCAGCTTATGGGTACAAATGATTGCATCTGCATCTTGATTTATTCCTTACTAGTTGGAAATATGCAGTGTCAAGTATTGAGTGAATTTTGCTAGTCCTAATGAGGATTCAGTGTAACAAGATTTTCTCCAGCTTCAGCCTTGTAGAAAAGTTTTCCTCCATGTCTGTCTTTTCAAATCAAAAAAGATACAGTGTGCTGGTATATAGTATATTTTAGTTCCAGTAAAGTTTTAGGCTATGCTAAAGAAAAGGAGAACTGTGCACTTCAGTCCTACCCCTTATACCACTGTGGTATTGACAAGAAGCAGAAAAAAATGGTTGGGAAGATGAGGATTAACTCCTGAGTCTGGCCGGGAAGATGGAAAGAAGGGTTTTTAAGGCCTGTTAACTCTCTTGAACTAGAAGATCACTAAAAAACAAAGGGTCAATAGCAGAATTTAGGGCTCAAAAAGGCTGTACTGAGTTGCTTAGCACACAACAACCCATATATTTAAGTGGTTTGCTAGTCTAGTGTTACTAGAACATATTGTTTTCTCCCCTAAATCCTTTCTTTTCTGACTTATATGCATTGGAGAGGAAGTAAATAGCACCCTGTTTTATGGCACTGAAAGGCTCTGTCTAGATTGATAGGAACCACAGCAGCCTTCCTGGATAACATGAATTTTTTTGTGATGGCAGAGTGTCTGACCCTGACCACATTAATCACTCACCCAGGCGTTTGTCAGTCCAGGTGTTTCAGAACTGGTCCTGCTGCTTGCTTAAGAGTGAGGTGCCAAGAGGTGCAGTTCCTGTTATGAAAAGACATCCACTCGGCTGCTGAGCTAAAATCAGATTGTCACTGATTTAAAATTCTGATATTGCTGTCCATCACACTAAAACGTGATAATAGTTCCTGTAAAGTTAGTAATCCTCGTGCTAATGCAGTGTTATGTAGTAATACTCCTGACCAGAGTAAGCACGGAGATTTGGTTATTATGTAGAACAGTTATAATAAGAAATATGACTGCAAAAGCAAAGCAGTCAGTTGAAATTGGTCTATAATTAAATGCTTAGAAAATTCTGTGCTTAGCTCATTTTAAAATCAAGTGCTTCTTTGTAGCAATTTCCTTTCTTTAATTACAATTTCCTGTCTAGTTTGACATTTACAATGCAATCTTGGGGGACATGTTTGTGATTTATTATTCTTGCTCCTATCAGGATATCACTCGGCAGAAATGAGTTTATAAAATAAGAGCTCAAATTATTATGGCCTTTGACCAATAAAGCTGGCTCATAATTTCAGGCCTGAGAAAAGATTAACATTTTTGACAATCAAATGCAGAATTACCAATGGGGGATGATTTTGAAAACTATTTCAATTTTCTGAAACATTGTACATTTTTAATAAGGAATATATAACTGGTTATATATTGGAGCACAGGCTTAAGAGTAGAAAGAGCAGTAGAGAATTGTAAAGCAAACCTGAAAGGAAGACTTTAACATCTAACATTGTTTAGCCTCTTCTGAATGAAACTGAAACTGCTAAATCAACATTACTTGAAAATTACCTAATGGAAGAGATATAAAAGCTCAGACAAGTTCACAGCAATGCACTCTCCTTTTTCTTTAGCATTCCTGACTCCATAGGCTGATTCATCCAAAAGGGCTAGGAAATTTTTCTGGTTTTGATTTTTTTTTTTTCCAAACCCTACTGAACAAATTTTTTTCTTGGTTATTATTTTTCTTTTGGGGTCTCATTTAGAGAAACAGATGCCCCTGCTAAACTGCATAAACATGATCTATTCTGCTGTCACTGCTTTTCCAATGATTTTCTTTGTCCCCGATTCAGGAAAATGTCATTGTTCGGGACAACACAGAAGTCAAATGAATTCTCCGTGACTTGTGCAAATGTTTGAAGTTAAATGTGAACTTCTCTGTGACACAAAGGAGGCATCCTGCCTTGTGCGTTGTGAGGAGTGGGTTCTGAAAAGCTCCATCCAAAGTGGTAGGTGTGTTTTTAGTGTTAATTTGGTGTAATGTCAAAATGGATGGCCTATAAAATTATATTGAAGGAGAGAGAAATGGTATTGGCAGGGAAGAAAATCTGTATCTTTGGAGATCTTTAAAACAGCTCGTGTACACATTGCTAGGAGGTGCAAATGCTTAGCACCTCTCAAAGTCAGGCTGCTTTTATTTAGATGCCAGCATATAGAGTTAAGAGCCTATTTTTAAGTACTGTGAATTAAAATCATTATTTTAAAGAATCTGTCCTCCCTCATGCCCAAGATGAGAAAACATGGTATTAGTTACTTTGTTTTAGTACGGCAAAAGTGAGAAAGCGGGACGGCTCTGACTCCAAGTAGTTCCCAATGGCAGGGATAGAGGTCCTGCATTTCAGAACTCCTGGGCTCCACTCCAGCTGCCTGCACTGTACTCATTAGTTATAAGCACACAAAATTTCTGTCCTCCCAAAGCAGTCTCAAAGCAAATAGCATTCCATAGGATGCTATTTTACTTCAGTGACGAGCTTAAGTAAATGTTCAAACATGTCTCCCTAGGGCACCTGTCTCCTGTTTTAACAGGGAGGAAGTAATATGGAAATTGGATACACCCATGAAGAGGTGGGTCATGATCATTTGCACTGCTGCCCTGAGCAGGGTCTGTGGGAGACCTTGAAGGAATGAGGGGCTGCTGTCTTCCCAGAGACAAGGCCCCAGGCAAGACCATGGGTTGGTTAAAACGTGCAGCTCTGGGGTGGGAAGGAGGAAGGTTAAACCTATGGAACTACATTTGTTTGCTTAGAAAATTACCTGAGTAGCTCTAAAAAGTTATATGGTGTCTGGAGTCTATACTTTCTAGAAAGAGGAGGAGAAGAGGAAAATTGAGTGAGTAGTGAGACCAACATATCTTCATAATCCAATGTCAAAACAGAATGGAGGTTTGATGGCTGGATATGTTTGATTTTGGACTGTGGCCATTAATGACGACTAGAGAGCCCTTTTCTCCAACCACTTCCATTGCTTAATTATTTTGTTACAGAGTTACCTTGGGAAGGAGATAGGTATGTTAACTTGTCGTCTTTGCAACTTGGTACTAAGATAGAAAATAATCAAGAATGCCATTATGATTTAGTCTGGAAAGGCACGTGTTATGAACTCAAATATCTTCTAGCTATAAAAAGGTTTTATGCAACCATAAAATTTCAGAGTTTATATAGAAGTACACATCTGCCAAAAGTCTCCATTCAGTCAAACTCTGAGACATAATAGGTCATGCTCTGTCTCCTCTCATTAGACCCTGGCTAGGAGGCCAGTACTGGCAGTTCAGTCTTTCAGGCTTTCTAAAAGTCTTTCAGGCTTTTAAGTTTCTCTAAACTGATAGAAAAGTTTTCCCTATTGAGTAGGAGTCAGTTCGGAAATCCTCAGTGTGTTCTAATTTGACTTGAATCCCTAAATTGAAAGAATTACCTTTCCAAAATCTTCTCCCTTTTCTCTGAGGATTATGTTATACTCTTTAATTCTGGGCTGGGTGAACTCCCATGCAGAAAGAAAAACATACTTATGAGACGAGGCTCCTCAACTGATGTGAATCAGCAAAACGTCGCTGGTGTCAATGAAATCATGCTAGTTTATACATGCTGATTACTTGGCCCTTAACATAACAAGATTTTCCTAGGGCTGTGTGTTTTCACTCTGTTAAATCTTTCAATCCACATATGGATAACATATATATATATTTTACTTATGCGCAGATGTTTTAGGCCCTGGATAGAAACAGTCATTTGGGTGCTGGCAGAATTCCTCTGTGCTAATGTTATTCTTTTAAAGTCATACCAGCCACGGTTTCAGGCACAGCCAGTGACAAATACAGCAGCACGGTGTTTCTTGGGAATGTACCACAAGCAGAGGGAAAGAAGAAGATCATTTTGCTGAATGATAATTCCCCCTTGGCATCACCACTGTAACAAGATTGCCACAGATAAATGTGTAATAATTCCCTTGTCCTGAGCCACAAATGGTGATTCTGTGGTCACAGCAAATTCTTCTATCTAACTTCTCTGCAGATGTAAGTTTCCTGATAGACTGAATTTATAAATATTTTTAGGCTTTCTCTTCCATTCTTACCAAACTATCTCTCATGTAGCGTCTGGAGTTTCTGCTGCAGAAAAAAAAATGGTACAAATCTTTCAAGGCATTGATTCCTTTTTAGTATCAATGTTCCCTTGTCTGTGGAAAACAAATGTAAAAACAGTTTGGTGAGAAAACAGGCACTCTGGTGTTGTTTCAACTTTAGCCTGGGATGCCTTCAGCAACTGCGATATATTAGGAGAAAAAGATTTTCAACACAAGGTACTTTGAAAATCCTCTCCTAAGTTCTTTATTTATGGACTTATTTGTAAATGGTCTTGTTTCCCAGAATATGAAGCAACCAGCACTCCTCATTATTTTTACCTGGACCTGCAGGATTAGGCCTCCTCTACCAAGTAGGGCTTTATAAACTCATATGAAGGCCCACTCTGTCATCTGAAGGGCTTGGGCTTTGTTTGTGTTCTTAGCAGTGGAACAAGCCACATCATCTAGCCTGGACACAACACTGATTAATTCCAACTCCTGAAGAGAATCAAAGCATTAGCAAACATTACCCTCTCAGAGTGTCTCTTGGGTGTGAGCCCAAGTACAGAGATGGTCCTTTTCTTCCATTGATCACATGTGAAGTGTATCTCATCTGACTCTCCTTGAAATCTGTGGGGGTTCTGTCATTAAGTCAACAGTAAGCCCACAGTTTATTATTTGTAATGCATTTCTTATTTGTTCAACCCGAGCACTCCTTTTGCTGTTTTCTGGATAAGCAGAAAGTTCAAGAGGGAACCTGATTCCAGTTTCCAAATTTTTTTTCCATGGATTCCAACAGCTTCTGATTTACTCCAGTTGGAATTCAGAACTAGGCTCGGCATCCTTGCTTCTCTGTTTTGACTCTGCTCAGCAATGAAGAAATGCAGGAAAGAGATTGGTGTGCAGCAAACAGCAGCACTATTAGACTGTGAATTTTTGCACGTTTTGCTATTTCCTAATGTTTGTTTGGATTTCACATACTGCCCAGGCAAGATTAATTGCTTGCACATTTCTGAAAATTTAGTCCAATGATCTCTTTTTCTATTTCCTGGAGCATGTATGCTTTTGGCTGCCAAAAATAACTCTGAGAGACAGGTTACATGGAAGCTGGGATTATCTATGGAAAGTAATAGTAGTACTCTCATGCACAAAGAACGAGCAGGCTGCCGATTGTAATATGTTTAAAGGGTCAACAGAAATCTATAACTGGTCAAGAAACAAGACAAACACAAGCCACCAGTCTGATGGGAAAAGCAACATCCATTAAGTCCATTAAATTTAACATTGAAATCAATGTTTAAACCACAAGAAGTAATTAGTGTAATTCATATTACAGACCTTTGGATTTTTGAAACCAGGTTTAATTATATTGAAAAATGACAGCTTCATTTGCCTTCTATGGGTAGGTTACTACCACGTTCCTGATACTTTTATTAGGGCTGGGTGCCGATACCAGGTTTTTAATGACATTAAGCAAAGTAGTGTTTCAGCCATTTGAGGATCTATAAATCAGGTTAGATTCTTTTTGAATGGAGACAACACAGATCAAGTGGCTATTAAATCATTTTCCTTTATCGCTGTGAAGTAGAGTTGTTCACTTGACACAGCAGCCCATGGAAAAAGAAAAAGGTTGTAGAATGTGGAGCAATATTTGGATTCCCTGGCTTCCTTTGCCTGTATCAATGGACAATTCATGAGCTCCTCCTAAGCTTTTGAAAGGTATCTCGTAATCCTTTGCCAATACAAACTCCACATAACTTTTACAAGGTCTTTCATTAGTAGTCTCATATTTGAAGAAAGATGAAGTGATACTGCATCTTCTGAACTTAAAACCTTTTAGTATTGATGATGTTGACAAGTATAGTAAATGTGGCCATTTTCAAAGTATTTTCATTGCTGGTTTTGAGGAAGATAAAATGTTTATCTTATTTCTATCTTCTTGATGTACTTCCACATGCTTTACTTGTCTCTTCTTTTCTGAGAGTTCCTTTGCTGCTTCTGTTTAATTTGGGATCTTTTATTTATGGGCTACATTTTTGCAAAGCTATTAGTAAAGCTCATGGAAAACCAGTGATGGCTTCTCTTTTGGCTTCCAGTAATGCAAAAATACTGCATGGGTATGCAAATAATTGTTGTTAAAATTAGTACCTCTTGCCCTGGAACTACTCCTGATTCTACCCTGTATTTGGCATGGAGGAGGAAATTTCATATTACTGAGCAACAGGCCTCCTTCCTCATTATGCACATGCAGAGAAATAGGAATGTGTTTATGAGTGTACTGAAGCCATGAGCGTGCTGTGATTCTGCTTCTGTGTACCTGCTGAGCAACCCAAAGTGTCTGAGTACAGGAGTGTGTGACTGAAGATTGTGTAGAAAACCATCAAGGAGTGGGATAATTACTTGGATTATCTTGGTGTGTTCTCATTTGTTTAAACTGGTAACAAAAGTAAAGCAAAACCCACTGAATTTAGGTAGCTTTAAATTGTTTGAAAATATCCAGCTTCTCCCTACATCAGAGAAAATAAATTTTGAGAGATGTAAATTAGGTGATACTTCCTCACAGACACCACAAGGCCTTGGATCTCACGGTTCCCTTCCCAACATGGAGGCCCAGTATTTATGCATTTGTCTTTACCATAGTGCAGGCTGGGGATATGGGGAAGCAGTGAGACCCCAAGAATGCTCTGCCGCACCTTCAAAGACAACAGATAAAGCTGCCAAATAAGAACCCAGGAAACATAATAGGTATTACCACAAAGAGGGTGATGAGCCATATGCAGGAATGGCACCATCAACAAGCTATAGTGATGTTGGTGCAGAAGACAAAGTAAAGTAGAAAGAAAGGGAGGAAGATGTGGCACAATTTCAAATATGGGATCATTTTATCAACTCTTTGGGTGAAAAACGTGCTTAAACTGGTAGAGAAGAAAGCTCAGCATCCAGGACTGAGCAGTACTGAAGCACTCTACCAACAAGTGAAAACAGTAATTCTCTGTACCACTCAGAGGCATTTGCTGACTGTGGGGATTATGAGTGCAGGTACAAGATCTCTTTATAGGGCATGGGAAAAAGTCTGTGTGTGGAAAGAAAGATGGAAGGAGAAGATTCCAGACCTGTAAAGAGATTTGCAGCATAGATTACTCTTTGGGCATGTTGATACTGTATAGATAGATGTACACTCATCGTGCCCATGCTACTCACTGAAAAAAATCCTTCTCATGAGGGATTATTAGCTCAGGCTTGGTGCCAATCCAATCACATGGCTTCTGTCAGATTGGAGTGTGGGCAGAGCTTGCTCATGACTGTTTGCAATATGTGGTGTAAACACGCTCAAAGAGTAATAGCAGGTGGTAGCAGAGGAGGTGGATAGAAAAGAAGACTTGGAACAAAAGATGTTAAGCTTCATTTGCTGTATGATGAGCCAAATTCATCATTGGTGTAACGCCCTGAAGTCAGTGGAGTTACAATAATAAAATTAGTCCAAAGAATCATATCCATCCCTGGCACTCCATGCAGTGCCTTTGATCTGATGAGGTATATGTCATGGCAACATCTTGCCTGCTGAACTCACAACATGATTCCTCCGGGGTGAAACATCAGAAAAAAAACCTCACAATGGCACTAGGAAACCATGAGCTAAGTTTTAAATGTACATTTCAGTTTAAAATCCTGGCAGAGTTTTCTTTTCTTCCTGCATATTTGTCCCAAATGGTAACAATATAATGAAATCTTTGGCCACACAGTCAGGGCTCAAAATGGGATTAATTTCTTTCTGTTTGGCTAGTACAAATAATTGCACATGAAGAGTTTATGCAATAGCAGAGGGGGTTATTTTGTCTTGGCAATGGTTTTGTCTGGAGCAATGGAAGAAACTGAGGTAATATGAATATTGTATTTAGCTTTCTTCATCCACAGAAGAAAAAACAGTGTTTCATTTGGCACTCCCTACTTATTAAAGTGCTCTTTTGCATTGCTTCCCAGCTTCAGCTCTGCAACTCCCAAGCAGGCCAAACACAATTCCTCTCACCTCACTCCTCCTTCCTAAAATAAAACTCCAGGAAAAGCCAACACAAATCTCAGAAATACAAACCGAATATCCCCCAAGAACCAAGTATGTTCTTCTCTCTTGTCATTATTGAGTAAATGCACTCAGAGGTTGTATTAGTTAAACCAGATCCTCAGCTGGTTTAGGTTTACCTACCTTGGGTGAGTTCAGTGAAAATGTCTCAATTTACAGCAGCTGAGAATCTGGCCCTCATTAGTAAAGGGGTTAAATAATACAGGATCAACTAACCTTCAGGATTGTGTGCTACCTCTGACACTGAGATTTGTGGTCTAGAAGGCTGAAATGGCTGGCTGTCTGATGTGATAAGATGTGAGGAATGGGTGCTCAGGGACTTCTCTGCTGAGCAACTGCTGCTCAGAAGGGCTTTTACCCTTTGGGTTACCCAAAAGCACATTTTTTCCATTGTTCTGTAAGAGGCATAAGTTACTCTTTTTCTCTGCATCTCCACTCCCTCTTAATTGTCCTGTAGTAAAGAGGGATGTTGCAGATTGCAGCTTTGCTGTACAAAACTTTCTCTGGGCTTGACATCCCACACGTCTGGGAGCAGAACTGTGCTTGGTGCTGGTGCTGCCCATGAGCCCTGGGCAGAATAGCTTCTGTAAGGCCACTACAGAAGAGTTCCTATAGAAATATGGATTCTACAGTTTTTGTCCTCTGTGGATTTTTCTCTACTTGTTCTTGAACCCGTTGTAGAACCTCAGCAAAACTGGGTGAGGAAGAGGTCTCAAAGCTGTTTAATTCCTTCAAATGTGTGGAAAAATGTGGGGCCAAAGAGGAAAGGAGGTAAAAGTCATACATGCTCACCCAATTCTCTTTGCAAGGAACCTAGAGGCCACATATCTGTCTGATCCTAGAGAAATGAAAAAAAAAAAAAGGTTTTTATTATAATTTTTGCTTCTATTCATAAACTATCTGCTTACCAGGCAATTTAAGCAGCTTAAAAAAGCACTGAGGTGCAACAGAACATGTAATTTGCAAGTAATATATCAGACAAAAGTAGTTGGTTTTTTCTGCTCTTGAAATTTCTATGAGCAGATCATAATGTTGTTCTGTGCTGCCATTTTGCTCAACAACCTTTTGTGAATTTTTTTCTACTGCTTTTCTTGATCCCCCTGGGAAGCAATTTGATGCAACTAGCCCACACCGAGCAGTGTGGCCTCACCACAACTTGGGCAGATGGGTTATGTGTTTGGATGAACAAGGAAGCAAGTGCATCTGGCTCAGATTTCACCCCTGAATTTCAAATTCCTTTTCTGCTAACACCATCCATATATGAGAGTTGGAAATGCATTTTGCACAATTTATTGTTATTCTGATTTGTATTAGAGTTGTGCAGAGTGATCCCAGACAAGACAGGGCCAAGTGTACTTAATTAAGGTATAGACCGTAATATAGACCTTGATAGATGCAATCTGTTTGAGTTTACAACTGAGACAGGTAAGAGAAAAGGAGGAAATGGAAGCACAAAGGGGTAAAAGGACTTGGTCAAGGTCACATCTGTGTAAGTAAAACTTGATCACTCGAATGTTCATGGCAAGTAAATATGAAAGGAGAGCAGTCAGCCAGAGTAAATTCACTTTAAAACCTGAATGAAAATAATCAATAGTATTCACCCACTGTGTCCCAGATGCCTGAATCAATTTGATAACAAACAGTTTGTTCACTTTTTTTTAGTTATTTGTAAAGAAGTGGCTTGATTGCCAGTGTGCCTAATTCCAGACATATGCCAATTCCCTAACGGTAGTGGAGCTGCACTATTGCATGCCAAGACTGAGGCAGATACTCGGCTCTTTCCTGCTAGATTTTTCCCAGAAGATCTGCAGTCAAATCCCTGTTTAACGACTATCAGACAAACATATGTGCTGCTTCGTGGATCCACTTTCTATTCAGTGTAAACATGTAACAGTAGCTTGGTTCCTGAGCTGCGGTCATGGCCCTGTTTGCAAGCACACGCTTTGGGCTGCATGTAGCACACGAGTTCAGTGGCACTTGGGTGTTTGCTGGGAGTCATTCGTGCTGTGGCACCTTGGACTTCTTCTCCCCTTAGGAGAATGGTCTGCACCTAGTCCCTCTGGCAGGATCTGGCTTCATTAGCAGATCCCCTTCTGGAAGAGGCCGCAAGAAGGCTGAGCTCAGCAGAAACTCTCTGAGCACAAACAATAGCTTGTGCTCAGAAAACATAAGGCTGGTGCTTCTTGTCTGTCAGCTCAGGCAGACTCTCTGGACACAGCCATTGGGTAGATGTAAGAGGCACAGAGAGCATTTACAGAGACTCAGGCAAAGATTTTGTACCAGTCATTGCCACTGCCATCCTGTACGGGGGTCTTGTGTAGCAAACACCGGGCTGTGGATCTGAAACCCAAAAGACTCTTCTGGCAATTGGATTATTCCCCAGATGGCACTGAGATCAGTTGAGGACAGGTACCTCAAAAACATTGGGGTCTCTTTATACTAGGTGATAATTTGGCCTATTCTGCACAACCCTCCTTCCCTCCATTTTCATTTAGCAAAGGGTATATTACACCTTTGGGCTAACAGATTATGTGTATTTTCAATTTTTTTCAATTTTCTATTACTTAGATTGCATTTACCTTTGAGGCGGTGAGTTCTGCTTACAGCTTGGCTGAAGTTCTCAAAACAGGCAGACTATTTCTGTTGTTGTTCTCCCCAAATCAGCAATTGAATGTATTTTGAAGTACTGAGTATTGGTGGGACAAATACACCTTTCTGCAAGTTATCTATCCTATTCTATCAGCTGAGTGCTGTAAAAATCTCCAGAGCACGTAATACTGCTAATTCTTGATTGCCAATCATTTGGTCCAAAACATCAGCCATCAGATATTTCTTGCACTTAGTCCCTCTGTGCAGACGAGCTATTCATTAGGTCTTTGCCAATTCATATTCCTTTTCCCATCTTGCTAGATTCTACAGTGTTGTTTTTCCATCCTCTTTGAAAATTCAGTCACCGTGTCAGTGATTGTTGTGGAAAACAACACCACGTGCATTTCATCCTCTTTTGGCTGTGTTGCTCAGGTGAAGGACTACCCTTTGCTGAAAGCAAATCAAGTCATGAAGGTCTGGACTAACACCGTTGCAGAAAAGGGATGTTTTTAGTACTGAGACTCCTGGCAAAAAGTCTGATACACCCTGAACAGTAGAACCTTGATCTGTTACGTATTGGACTTGCATGTGCATCTTTATTATTGAAAGTTCAAAGGAACCTGTTTCTTTCTATGTCTTCTGTTCTGTGCAGGGAATGATTGACCTATTCCTTGCTTCATTCACTTGTGTGACTACCACAGCTACTACTGTTTCCTGTAAGAAACCATGGAGTTGCATGTTGAATATTTACCAGGTAATTAAAGAATATGAAATACTGTCACTATAAGCATCTTCCCTGTTAAACATGCATGGTCATAAAATATTAAGGGAAACTAGATCAATCTATGGAAGATACTCAGATACAAAAGTGTTTTTTGTAGGTCACAGGAATTTATAAAAGAACTTGCTGCATATTATAGAGCTCTGAGCTGTATGACCCTGTGGATATGAGAAAAGTATGCCCATCAAGTTACTGGCACACAACTGAATCTTCACATAGGAGAGTAAAACTTGGTGTTAAATAATGCCTAAAAGCAAATAGAAAGCACCTTGTCTCTTTCAAATGGCATCCTTCCAGGAAATGCAAAAAATCAATATATTTTAGTAGCTTATGATCTCATTTAAGTGATTCAACACAACAAAATTTCAATGACATTTCTTTTTTCTGTGACTGTTGACTTGTCTTTTCTCTCTGAATGGCAGTACTAGGTTTGGATTTTTTTTTCTTCCTTTCCTTAGGACTATGTTATGGAAGGCAATCTGTCCAGGGGAAAAAACATACGGTGTGTTAAGCTACTAGAGATTAACAGAGGCCAAGAAATTAATGAATGCTATGGATTCTATAGCTCTGGTCTGGGGAGGGGAAAGGCTTGTGCCATATCAGGCTGGCTGCTCTACCCCCTGGGACTTGTCGGATTGTCTCCTACCGTAGATGTCTGTGGTTTTGCCTAGTCTATCTCATGTTGATTTTTCACAGAACAAGGGCTGTACTTTTCTTTTAACTTATCTTATAGCTGCCTTGTACAGGAAGTGTAGATGGCTTATACTTCCCAGTCATATCAGTTTTTATGTCTGTCTGAATGGGATTATTGCTTTGGCCTCAGAAGATGTTATACTTATTTACATTTGAGTTAAGCACTGATCATCCCCTCCTTATGATTTCACTGCAGAAAAAAGGTGGTGGTGGCACTGAGCAGATAAATCACAAAAGACACGCTTCATCTGCCTGATCTCTGGTCTCACTTCTGCCCTTAGAAATAGTGCAATAGTTCAAGTTTATAGCCTTTGTGGATTAGAAAGGCACCCTTATGTTGTTGAAAAGAGAAAATGTCCTTAAACAGTGTTATTGACAGTTATTACTGTTGTATCACTGAAGACCAGGGCTCATTGTGCTAAGTGCTGCGCAAATGTATTCTGGAGGGCTTCCCTGCTATAAACAGCAATATTTTTGTTAGAAGCAGAAGGTCCTGTTATTCCTATGACTCTTTGCCCTATTTTGCAGCTCAAATAGCACATAGGCAGTCATGCCTTAGTAACAGTCGGAAGAACCAACTTAAGACTGACACATTTCTGTCATGTGAGTACTTCTTTATATCTCCTGTCTTGACCATGTTTGGAGTTTTGCTGTCTTTATTCCATGGGCAATTTACCACACTTCATATTTGCAAAAAGTAACCACCTGAAGCAAACAGATTGAAGAAACCTAAACAGATTGAAACAAAAATTTGAAGTTGTCTTATTTTCAAAACTAAATATTTGGATCTGTAGCTTTTGATCTTTTATAATAAGTACGTGGTTAGATTAACCTATGACTGACTCATTTAGAAGGCACTACAGAAATAGTGGAATTGGAAGATGCCTATAATTTTATTCTAGTCAGAAAATGCAGTTCTTTACTCTTTCTGTAGTTCTAGTCTAATGATACAGGTTGCCCCTAACCAACACATACCTAAGGGCAAAAAGGCGCTATAAGCATCCCAGATGATGGTGCTGGGGAGGCCTGAAAGATTAGATATGTCTTCTATCCCTGTGGGTTTTATTGGAACATATTTTCCTTCTCTCCTTCCATTCTTACATGACTACTCTATTTACACATGGCAAACTTCTCAGTCTTTAGCTTTGGTAACAGTATTGCTGAAGCCTTGAGCCATTCATGGTCCAGGGCTCCTTTCAGTCCTTTCCAGCAGTGCTACTGCCTGGCCAATTATTTTATTGTGTTGATGCATCTTATTTCCCCTCTGACCAGCTCTTATCTCACAACAGTCTCCACATTTACTTTGGTGTGTCCTTTTCAAAATCGAGTGTTCAGAACTAGGTCAGCTTCAATAAGAAAGGTAAATGTGGAGTGCTACTCTGTGCTCAGGAGCCTCTTTGCCCCTTACAGAAAGAACCTCTCACGTTTCTTCAAATTTAATCAGCTTTTAATGGCCTTATTTATTAGTTTTAAGTTGGTAAGATGCTTTCGTCCGAAGAGCCAGAAAGGATACCTCACATAGTAAAACATTAGTATTGTATGGTTAGGCACAACTTCAGAATGTCTGAATTTTTATCTTGCTCTTTTTGGTGGATTAGGACCACATGAAACTTATTCAGTAATATCTGTGTTTAAGAAATGGGAGCTTGGATGAGATTTCTGGCCGTAGAGCTGATTTTCTGAGTGCCCTTGGGTGAGTCAGTTGCTTGTCTTTGTTTCAGCTCGGTCTCTGCCAGGCTGATGTAATATTACATGCCTAATATAGGTGCTAAGGAAATAAATTAATGAATGCCTGTGAAGCATGCAGATCACTGATGTACAGATCAGTTCTTCTGAGAGACACCAGCATAAAGCTTCTGGAGAACAGAGGTTGGCTTGGCAGGTTGGAGAGTGAGAAAACTGTCAAAGAAGTGGACAGGAGGCTGGCAACAGGAAGTAGGAGAGAGCCTGAAAAAATTAGGGCTGATATAACAAAAAGGCATTCATTACTTGTTAAGGAAACTCTAAAGAAATCTGAAGCTGGGATGTTCCCATCAAATTTGGACACTCAGAACTCTTAAATAATCCACCAAATTTGAGTGGGAAGTCTAAAGAAAGACCTTCTGAAAGGCACTGAGGCACACAGAAAAATCTATACACATACAGATTCATTTAAGCCCCGAAATTAAATAAGCACTAAACAAGCCCTGACAAATTGCTCAGAAACATAGTCTAATGAAAAGCCATATTGTAATCCTTCCTCTATGAATTATAGTACATATACAATAAATGCCATGAATTCTGCAGGGAATGTGAGAATGTAGGTACCTATTCAGATTGGAAGCCATAAAAAAAAGGAACTTCTAATAACAAGTGGATCCTTACATTTTTTGAAATAACTAAAATAAGAAAGAGACCAGAGGGAGTGAAATGCATAAGGAGCGGAAAATCCTGAACCCATGCTGGCCCGAAAGAAGTATCAGAAAGAAAGAGCTCCTTTAAGTAAAAGAAGTCCCAAATTAGACCTTTGTCTGACCAATTCAATAAGAAAGGAACAAGGAATAAGGAAAGTCATTCAAACGTATTCATTAAGTTGCCAGAGAAATGCTTATTAAAGAAACCCTCATCTTGATTCCTTTTTTTGGGGAGAAGGAAAAAGAAGAAGGAAGGGAAAGACTTTTTTTTTTTATTTAACACTAATTCTTCAGAAGCATTCTTCCTATTATTCCTTCTATTTTGACTTACTGTATTTGAAAAATATGTTGTCTTTTAAATAGATTTATTCCTTTCAACAGCTTTTGACATCTTTTGTCAGAAGTTCCTTCATTTTTCCAGTTTATTTCTTAACGTGTATCTGTATAAGTGGCTTCCACTGTATTAATTGATGTGTTTGTGTCTGTTCAGAGCAAATGCATTCTCCTCACAGGGATTTTAACAGGCATTTGTTTAAGTGGGTTTTGCTTTTCTGTGTCTATTTCTGCTTGTTTTTCTGGTAGAGAAGGAGACATTACTAACATGCAGCCAACATAATGAGTCCCATTAACTCCCAATTCAGCTTGCTTTTTGACCACCTCTCTTTTAATGACTGTACTTTTCTTGACTGCAAAGTTTGGGGAATAGGAAAACTGTTCGCTCTGCTGGATTTTAATACATGTTTACATCCTTCTTTGCAGAACAGCACCACCTCTCAATTAATGTTACTCTTAGCCTTAAAAAAGCAATTGGTAATAAATAAATGTGAGCGTGTGTGTTGGAAAAGTGTGATGCGAACCAGAATTTCTACAAAGGCTGCTGAGCATTTTTAGAGACTGAGCAGCATTTGTGTTCTAATATTTTAAAGCTTTTCCATTGATCTCCTGTTAACTGAGAAGCAAGAATTAACCTCAATGACAGTGCTAGTAGCTCTGCAGTCTATTTTGGCCTGTTCTTTAAGTAAAAAGAGCAACCTAGATGAGAATTTTGTGCTTCACTGGATATTGAAAGATGAGGCAATAAACTGCTAAACTTGAGTAATCACACACTCCCAGAGGAATGCCTCAAATGGGGTTGGTCAAAAACCTTGAAATTCTAGCCTTCTGCACACTGCCTGGGCTTTAACATTTGATGAGAGTCATTATAGTGGGGGACTGAATACAAGTGTCTTCTGATTACAGACCTTCCATTAAAAGTTCCCACCAGTGTGCCTTTCCATAGAGAAGCGTCAATGGGATTAAAATCTCAATTCACCCCAGTCAATTCTCCAGTAACACGATTTCATTAGAGGCAGGCAGGGAGGAAAATGGACTAGAAAGCACTGAAACAGCTGGTGTATAAATTATAAAGTGTACTTTCTACTAAGTGAACACACCTTCCGCTCAGCCACATTACTAATTAATGTGTAGGGTAGCCGATTTTATGTAAATTGTATTCTTCCTCTCTCCTGTGCTTTGGTTAACAACAGGTTCTTCTAAATCTTGGAAAAAGAAAGATTATGCAAAGCTATCATCATATGAAAATAACGTATTAACATACTGCCTGTGAACTGTATCCAATCAGTTCCTTTTCACTGGCGTGTGTACAAAACAATTAAAATCAAATTTATATTGCACTTCTTTAATATATTCTGGCATTAATATAATCAACGAACAAGTGTTAAAAAGTCTTACAGGCCTATTCTGCTTTAAAATGATATGTTTGTTCTCAGGGTTAGTGGATATTTTCAGCTGCTTTAAAAGGGCACTAAAAAGAAAAGTTCCAGGCGTACGAACACAACTCTGGCAGCCATCAGTTGATGTGGAGTCTGTCTCATTTTTTAATGGCAGCCTGTTGCGTTAATTTTTTTATGTGGTGTCTTTACACCTGGACTCTGTCAGCTGTTCTCCATGTTACCTGCAGCATATTTGTTTTCAATTATTGGGTGTTGCTGAATAATTGCTCATAAAGGTTATGAGACCACTGAATTACCTGGATGACCCGCAGGCTGTTCCGGTGCCAGGCAGACACACACACCTGCACACCCAGGCTGTCTGCATGCCTGCCAAGCCCCAGGATTTCACCTGGAGGCTGAAGGATGGCTCACATGCCAGCAATATATCCTTATTTTACATGTTTCATGCTTTGAGGCTATGTTTTCCCTGTCTGTTTTCCTTGCTGCTTTTGGTGAACTCTCAAGTGATACCATGTAGGAAGAACTGAGATATTGTGTCACTGCTCTCACTGGTGCAGACTAGAAGATCTCAGAAACCAGCAAACTGGTGGAATGTCTGTGAAGAGGTTATTTATTTCCCATGGTTATCCATCCTTAACAATATCTGCATCTCTCCAGGAACAGTCCCCGTCAAGAACCTCCACCAACAGGGCTACTCTAACTTTGCTATGTCTTATCACCTCTAGCTGCAGGTAAGCCCATTTCTCGTCCTACTCCCCAAGGACACAGAAGAGATTATTCCCTTCTTTGAATTTGCCTTTTACTTATTTTGAGACCCTGTCCTCCCTCAGACACATACACAGAGAGACTAATGCTAGTGCCCAGCCAAGATGATTCTTAAAACCGTGATCATGAATCTGGAAATAACTGTTTTCCCCCTCCCCTGGTAGTGCTGAAGCTGTCTATAAAGACACGTCCCTCCAAGGAGACCAAAAGAGAACACATTTCCTAGGAGAAATAAATGACTGAGCTGCTCATATAACTTCTGAGCCTTTTTCTAAAGCAAAACTACTCTATATGGCAAGAGGCAATTGAAAATAAAGACTTAGTGTGCACATGTGTATGAGCAGGGTAGTGTTGCAGAGTTCTAGTGTGTTACATCCCTGAGACCTACTCTTGCTTTTAGGATGAGAGTTCTATTTCTTTAACTTACTATTGAATCTTATGATTCTGTAAGTGAAAGGGCAAGGCTCTGTATGTGCTCTCTCCTTGACCATTGCACTTGCACAGAATTAATTTTGGTGGTGCCTTTCCAGTCATGGGAAATGTGCCGGTGAAGTCCATGAGCTGCTGGGGTACGGGCACGTGGAACTGTGCTTTCTGCAGCACATGGATTCTTTACAGTAGGGGGGAGAAGCTGTGACAGAGACAGTTTCTCCGCTGAAAACTAAGCTGAGACTGTAAGCTCACTTCAATTTGGACCAGAGGATAGTAATCAACCATGGAGAAAATGTCAGTGCCTTTCCATTAAGTGACCCCATGTCATCCTTATTTATGACTTCCTAACAACAAATTTAGCCAGATGGCCTTTGTGATTGGCATAATTCCAGTCTGAAATTGCAGATTTGAATTCTTGAAAGTACAAATGGTTGTTCATTTAAATATCCAACCTGTCAGGACAGAAACTGTAGGATGCTTCTAGGTTATGGAGTAAGTGATAAAAACATGCCACCTGCAAAAGCATGGATTGGGTCCTAAAACTCATTATCAAAAATGGCTTTTTAGGCTTGTACCATTTCTTTATCCTCCTCGGCCTTTTGCAACAAAGCTGTGAAATGAAGGTGGGTGAGAAATGCAGAGGAGAGAAAAAATGCTAGATTCATTGCCAAGTACTTTCTTTTCATTCCTCATTTCCTACTAGATGATTGGGAATGGAACCAAGTCAAGCAGCTGACTGACAGTGTACCTCATACTAAACACTAGATCAGACCTACTATGTTTTCCTCCTTTATGGTGTTGATGGCATAAGTGGAACCTGCAGACTGGCCCTCAGCCATGACACAGAAGACAGCCTGTAGTTCTTTATAGGCACAGAATAGGAACACAGGAGGTGCACATTTCACCCTTGGTCACAGTGGTGGAAGCCCATTAGCTGAGGCCACATCAGTGTCAGTGAGAACTGAATGTAGCCAAGAAGGTCACTGTGCAGAGCTACAGATTACAGTACTTATCTTCCCTGATTGTTCAGTACTCGAGGTAAATGTCCTCTGTCTCACTCCCTTTGGTTCTAACTCACTGTTAGATCCTTCTCCACTGGCTGATGGACAGCTTGGTGCCATTCTACAAGTCTGTTAGGACTTGGTAGTGCTGCCCTGGTGCTCTAACTACTCTCTAAAGGAAAGAGGACAGACACAGCACACTCGTACCCAGGTTTGCTTTCCCACTTATAGAACCAGAGAAAATGCTCTGTTTTTCTTTCAGAAACACTTTACTGATGAACCTTTGCCAAATAGGGTGAACAAAAAAATCTCAGAAGCCTCTGAAGGTGATCCCCCCAAAATGGCCCAACAGCTGATAGCTGAATGGCCAAGCTAACAGCTTGTCTGGTCTTTTGCGATGTTGCTCTTCTTGGAGGGAACAAGTGTATGGAAAGATGAGTTGTAGTTATGATTTTCTGGGCACTTCAAAATACAGTTAGAAAGAAGAAAAGAAGCTTCTTTTTCCTTGGGTGGTGTTATCAGGAAGGTTGAAAGCTGACAAGTGGGTTTTTAAGTGATTCAGTCTTGCATATCCTCAGCCAAGGAGATTCTTGCATTTCTATAATTTTCACAAGGGCTTTTTTTATGTTGCTGTATTATTTGTATCAGTGTTTGTTGGACTCATGGGAAATTATCCCATTTGTCTTCAGTGGATACTGCATAAGACTCAAAATGAGAAACACACCCATAAAGTTTGTTAGGATTCAATATGTAATTTTTTTTTGTGATAAGGAAAATGAAAAAGATAGTTGTAGTTACATTTTAATTACATTTATTGAATATACACATTGTCTAGAACCTAGAATATCTCTAGCATGGTGGAAGACAGCAAAAGAATGGGATTAGGGCAGATGAAGAAAAGATCTCAGGCCTAAATAATGATACAGAGAGGATAACCAATTGTAACAAAACCAAACTGAAATGGTTGAAGTTGTCTAGCTTTAGGGGATGTTTAGTTTCTTAACACAAACTGCCAGAAATAGATTTTAATTTCTGCATGTGTTCTGTAATTATTTTTGTTTCTATGTAACTGTGAAATTGAGTCTTTTTGCTTCTGCTGATATCAGGTCACTTTTGAAAATGAAGTGTATCTCAGAGAACAGCAATATTATTATTATTCCAAGGCTACATGTTTGGGCAATTATGCAAACATCGTCTTACTGTCAGTCAGTAAAAACCTTTCCCAAAATACCTGGACCCTTGAATTAATTAGACTTCTCATCTCTTCCTTTGAATGCCACCTTGTTAGGGGGCCACCTCCTGCCCAAACCCATGCCAAAAGTCCTTCCCTCAGGTCATTTTATCATGCAGTTGTCCAGCTGAATGGTGTTTTGCACTGAACACTGTTGCTCCTCTCATCACTGAGTACATGTACAAGCTTACGTATGTACAGTTCTGCAAACTTTATAGCAAAAGCTAACTCGGTGACTCACATGTTGCAAAAAGTGTGAAATCTATCATGACCAGCATTGCTTCCCTGAAGGAAGTAAGTACAGTTTCTGTGGCCTAACCTCAGAGACATCAGAGGCTGATGTCCCATTTCCATCATGGTTGGAAGTTTAGGAGCACAGTCCATAGGAAATCAGCTGAAGAAAAAAGGCTTGGTGGAAAAAAGCGTACAAAGTGTAATTACACTAAATTTAACAAGACTGGTTTTTTTCTCCCTAAGCACTCTTAACGGGAATAAATGGTTTATCTTTTCAGATCTGTATATTGCTGCACAAACATACCTCTGGGAAAAGGCTGCAAAATTTCTGGCTACCTTCTAAATCCCACACTGAAGACTCACTTGGAAAGAAGAAAAGACACAAAATGTTGTTCTGGCTCTCTAAGTGAAGGTAAGTATCGTTCAACATAAACAGTAATGAGAACAAGGCTAAATGATGCCCAAATTTTGCTGCAGAAACAAACCAGTGTTATGTCAGCCAAAGCCTTCATGATTTTTATGAAGGTGGAGACCTTTTCTCCCTTTGTCTATCCTTATTGGTAAACAGGCCTGTATAAAAACAGGCCTATATAAAAAGGATGGCATTAAAATCTTCTGGTTTGTGCCCCCCCCCCTTGGCTACACCCTATGTGTGTGGTACTCAAAAGGGCAAGAATGTCCCACAGGGAGGAGGAATATTCAGTGTTCTGCAAATGGCTTTGAACCAGCTGCACATCACAAAACCACCCTGCAGAGCCACTGGGTCTGGGTACCCTTGCTGGGACAAGTTCATCCACGACTGTATGGGGAGCTGCTTAATTGAGCCTCATTACTTCCATTTCCTACTGACACTGTGCACCCTGTGAGGTGCTGCTCAGGCATGTGTCAGGGGCAGGGGGTTGAGCAGCTGCCGCTCCTTGCATGGAAGCGGGAGAGGATGAGAGATAACAGTGCCCCCACCCAGCACTGCTGCCTCTGCAGTTGGTACCGCTCGTGAGGAGGAGCAGGTTGCTAATTCGACCCCCTTAGACAGGGGGATGCACCTGCCTCAGCCATCACAGGCTGCTCCTCTGCTGGGCCTTTTGCCATAGAGGATGGTGCACTCCTGACAAACTGCCACCAGCAGGGTATTCCCTTCACCCCTTTTGGGTCTCTGGTAATCGGTATGTTCTGTCCATTTTAAGAAAGAGTTCATGCTTGGACGCATCTCAGCTAAAATCTCCCAAAGAGAAGTACTTCCTTGTTTTAACAGGTAACATGAGGCATCTTCTTTTTCCTTTTTCAGGTTGTGTATTCTGCACCTCCAAGGTCAGACAAACATCCTTCCAAAGCCTCCAGCTCCGATTCTGTTTCTTCAAGCACAAGAGCTCACAGGTAGACATAGCCTTCCTGTTCATTCCTGGTCCTGTGGAGGTCCTGAATCCCTGCTGAGAGCTTTGTTTCTGTTACTACTCTTATTTCCTTACAAACATTCTTCCAGTTCTTTTCTGATGTTTTGTCCTCCATTTTCATTGTTGAAGAGGACCCATTACTGACTTTGGCTCCTACAGGTAAATATGCAGTACCTGCCACTTAATGACAGTATTTCCAGAGTACCACAAAAGCCGTTAGAGGAATTAAGCACTTTTTGATTTCCATGGGACAGTGGAAAACATGTGAGAGAGAACTTAGGCAATGATATCTGTTATTATCACCCTTCTGAAACTCACCACTGCTGAGCGAAAATGAGCTTTGTGAAGGTAATCAATCACTGGCCACCACATGGGCTCCCTCAGTATAACATTAAGGGTAAAACTCATCACTTTGAACAGCATCAACAGAGTCTTGGGTAACACCAATTCTCACTCACCCACTTCTGCAGAGGAGATGAAAGAGGTATCTGTTTACCCAGGATACTCTGGCTTTGCATTTCACCACTCCCAGTGCAAGTAATGACTTGCTGGACAACCATCAGACTAGCCAGAAAAGGACTTCCTGTGCTGCAAGGTGGCTTGGAACTATTGTAGCTCTGCACAGGTAAAAATTCAGATAAATTATAACAACCAGCATCACAGCAGAAAAATGACAAAAATAAATACCATGGTATTACAGAGTTCCTTCCTTTGCAGCTGCCTTTAGTCAGGTAGTATGCAGTCAATTGATATAGAATGAAAAATTATTTCAGAACATACATTATACCAGAGTGTTGTGTTACTCCCCCCAAAAAACCCCTATGTAAGTTCCCTTGGAGGAAGTTTAAGGTGAGGGATAAATTCAGAGAGGTGGTGGTGCCTGTTATGTTAGACTCTGCACACTGAACATTTGGCAACCTAGGGATGAAAGGTAGGAAAGGGCCATGTTTGTGAGCAGAGGACATTTCTTGTTTGGTAGCACTTGAGAGCAGAGCTAAGCTGGTGAAGGCATTTCAGTCTGTGTCTGTCTTCTCTGCTTATGTGTATGTAAAGGTGCCCAGGTGATTTCCATGGCACAGGCTTTGCAGGCATGCAATTGCTGCATCCTGTCACTGGAGACTAAGAAGCAGTGGCAGGTCATCACAAAGAGAATTAGCTCACATATTTTGACGGGTGAAGCTAAATAAAATGAAATAATTTGACAGGAAGTGAAGCAAAAATGCAACAAAGGAATAGACTTGCAGGAATATCTGGTTACCAGAGGGGAAAAATAAAAGAGGATGAGAAATGTATACACAAATAAACAAATATAGATGTTTTTAAAAATCTATTTCAACCTCACCAGTTTGACTAGCTCAGAGTTTCTTGTCTTTTGGGTAAGGCAGTGCTACTATCACAGTAAGCACTTCCACTTCCTAGCACTGACTAAGGGGACTGCAAGATCTCTTGCCAAGATCTCTTTCAAATCTGAACTGAGAGTGAAGCAACAAAGGAAGGAGGTCCACTTGAATTTGGAGAGAGTCTAAAATAAGAGCTATAGGAATTGCAAGCTGCTCTATTAGTCTCATTTCAGATCCATGGACTGCATAGGTTTGTGGCCAAGAAACTGCCAATATTGACTGCTATTCCCAAGGGAAAAAAGAGAAATTCTATATGGTGCACAAAAGCAACAGTGGATTTCTTAGCATATAGTCTTTTCCTCTGTAAGCACAGGCAGCTTTCTGCTCTAAGGAAACAAGGGCAACTTTCCCACTGGTACTACCAAGTGGCTAGAGACTTTCTCAACACTGTGGTGCTGAAAAAAAACATAGACAAGCAAAGGAGAAAATTTATCTAAAAATATAGTAAAGAAATATATATCCTTCACACTAGAAAAGGGAAAAAAATTATAAACTACACAGGTGGCATGGAAAGCAGCAGTGGGGTTTTCTCATTAAAGATGCTGACGACATAAAAGTAGAAAAGGCAATGTGTCAGCACAGCTGTAACTGGTCACAGCAGTGATAGCTGGCCTGTTTCTGAGGACCAGTGTTGTGATCCCTGGGAGCAGTGTACAGATGTGTGGCAGTACCCAGCCTGATTAGGTTGCACCAGCCTGCAAGCCTCCAGCCAAACATCCTTCCTTTTAGTGGTACATGTCCCTTGGCTGCACACAGCAAACACGGGCCATCTGTGAGAGAACAGGATCCCCCTCCTGTGCCTGGGCAGCGGCACCACCCGGGGACTCTGCTGGACCACAGGCTGGCACGGAGTCAGCTCCAGGGTGACAGGGATACATAACCAGAGGACACGGTGAGATTTGGCTGTGATACCCTGATACCCAGAGCCCTGGGAGGTTGCCTGAAAAAGCACAGTCTCATGTGTCAGTGGCACTGAGATGTCCAGTATGAGAGCAAGTGGGAAGGGTACCTGTCACCAAGGCAGATGAAGAGATCGCAGGAAAATTAAAACAGAGTTTAATGTTGCATGGATTTAGAAAGGTAAAAGTGTGAATTGGGAGCTGGGCAGGGACTTATAATATTAATATGTTTTTTTTCTTTCAGAGAGTGTTTTTTTAATGTTTTGTTCTGAAAATATTGTGTGTTAAACACTGTTGTTATTCCTACTGTTTACACTTTGTTATGGATGCATAGGAAAAATCTACTAGTTTTCTTCTTTACTCGGATGAATTGTTAGCTGACATTAACATGAAATGTAGGCAGAGTCCTGCAGGAGTCATCCTTCGCTGTAAGTGTGCAGTCTTATTAATCACTTTAAAATGTTTCGTGGCTCTCAGAGTTGCCAAGATCTCTTTCAAATCTGAACCAAGTGTGAAGCAATGAGGTAAGAAGGTGCACTTGAGTTTGGAGAGAGTCTAAAATAAGGGCTCTAGGAATCGCAAGCTGTTCCATTAGTCTCATTTCAGGCCCATGGACTCCACAGGTTGTGGCCAAGAAACTGCCAAAATCCAACAGAAGAGATGTTTTTATCTGGAATTTTCCACAAAAATGTGTGTGGTACAAAAAATGGTGATGTGGTGGGAGGTGAAGAAAGAGTCCAAAACTGGGTGGTGTGAGAGGTTATGTCCCACACAGCACAGACAAATGGCTCCTCTGCCTGCATTACTCTGGCAAGTGGCACTGACAGCAGTGCTCCAGCCTTGCTCACCATCCTTCCTGGCTGGGAGCTGCCTGCAACAGCCCAGAAGCTTTTCCCTACAGCACATTTCTTAACAGCAGCACAGACTTTAGGATTGGAGCTATGGGCCAGTTTGCAAGGGGGGAGAGTGGAGACCCATGGAAATTTCTGACCCACGTTTGCCAGAGTGGAGGCTTGTGGAAGTGGGTCACCTCAAGGACACAGTAATGTGTCAGTTTTTGCTAACAGTTGACTAAATTTATACCTGTATGTGCTATTAAATTTGAGCTATTACTGGCCAGATTGTATAGGAATGTGGAGATCGGAAGGGGGGATGTTTCTATCAGCCAGGACAAACTAACATTAGGTGTGATTTTAAAAATAATGTTACTGTGGAATTTGCCTGACACAAACCTGAGTCTCACCCTGATGTGGAGACACAAGAGACTACGTAGCTTCAGGGAAATAAACAACCAACTGCTCTTAAACCCGTTCAACATGAAAGGACTTTGCTATTCTTCCCTGCACAAGTAGACATCAGGATGATGACAAGATAAAGTATTACAAAAATATCCACTTTCAGGACCTGTTGTCACAGCTTGACTCAGCCATGAGGGAAGTACCCTTGATACTATTTCTATGTTCAAACGCTTTAGACATTTATCAGAGATATTGATGTGGAATACTTATGAGTCAGGTGGAAGATCGTACTTCACTTGTCTCAAACTTTAGGCCAATGGTCTTTGCAGCTCTGTTCTTGCAATCCATCCAGGATGTCTTGTTTCTGACATGGGAATCTACCGTGCTATTACACCTATACACAGCCTGGTAAGCCAGAAAAATGAAAAGCATAGGAATTTCAGATTTAACATGACTTCTACTCTGTTATTTAAGGATAATTTTGCACTGTGTCCATGCACTTGAGCAGGAAATTAATGGTTAACTTTGCAACCATTCTTGTAAATAGGCCTCTTTTTTTTTTTTTTTTACAGAATTATAAATCTTGCAGAGAAATGAAAAGCAAGAAAATAAAGATGTATTAGGTCCACTTTTTCAGATGTTCTAAGTGAGCTTTTGCTGTGTGGGAGACATACAAACATACAGACTTTTATTCCTCACCAGCAGAGCTATTCAGCCGGAAGCTAGGCTGATTTCAAACCAGTTTTTGCCTAAGACTGCTGGTACCTCCAACTGAGATCTGCTGGAGGGTGCAGGCTTAATTATAAAGTATCTTCCCTACAGCTGCAGAACACTAATCCTGATTCACCAGAATCCAGCGCCTTTGTTTGGTTATAGAAACTATTTTTTGGATCCTTCTATGTTAATCTAACTCTGACCTAAGCCATATGGTGGACATACAGTAGTCATGGAATACATTTTATGCACTTAATGTGCCTAGTCAGGACACCTCTCCTTTTGGACATACCTCTCTATGAGCCTATCAGCCAATGTAACAGTGACTTCAGCGTTGTGTTGCTTTTAAACAGGATATGAGGTCTCATTAATTGTGTAAATTTTGCAAAGCAGGAAGAGATTTTTCTTCCAAAGGAAGAACATTCTGTGGCAACAGTCACCTAGTCCATTCCTTCCAGCAGCATCACGTTGTCAACACAGACACGCTTTTGTACCTCGGGTGTTGATCAGTTACTTTGCTGGACGGCACTTTCACCTAAATCAGTGCCTTCTGGGAAAGTTGGACTGGCCCCTTGGTGAAGAGTGGAAGGCAGGTTGTACTCTGTGTTAGCCAGGATCCAACTGTTCATTCTTCAGCAGTGAAATAATGCCCATCTCTCATTCAGTCGACAGCCATTACCTGTAGACATTCCAGCTTTGTATGAATTGTAAGGTCTGTGGCCCTGAAAGTGTATTTCAACATTTGGAAAAGACTTAAGACTAAATTAGGCAGCCCAGTGAAAGGATTTAGTTTTTCCAGAAATTCCTGTGACTTCTGTAACATTTCTACCTTTACTGCTTAGACAAAAATAGCTTTTAAAAGTTGAGGAACTTCTTGAGGGTTGAATATGACTGAACCGAGGAGAAAAAGAACATTCTTTTTTCTAGAAGTTTTTTAGGATCCTTTCCTTGTTCTTTTATGGTAAAAATTGAACAAATCATTGTAATATATATTTTTTTTAGTGTGCTATAGATGTGTTGTAAGTCTAATTAAAATCTGAAGCCACTGCTTTTATATTATTTATAATACTTACAATAAAAGAACACAGTATCATAAACTAAAGTGATTTGAAGTAAATTCTTCAGGTCTAGCCCAGGGCAAAGGGGCCCTGAATCATTTGGAAATTTCAAATGAAAACAGAGGATAGACATTTATTATTATTTAAAAAAAATAATTCTAGCTCTCCCATAATCTCAGGCACTGAAGCCATTATAAAGGAGAATGGTTTTCATATGCAAGTAGCAGAATGGAAGACAGAAACAATACTTTGCAGAACTACTCTGGAATTATATTGAAAGCTTAAAATATGTACACTACGATTGCTTTCTCCCCCTTAATTCACATTGTAATTTTCAAGCATACAAAAGCTATGAGAAACTTCAGTGCAAGGTAGGAGAACTATCTTTTGGAAACCCAAGGCCTCGCTCATATTTACATTAAAATCTTTTCATAGTACCCAGTAATATGAAGAGGTTTTAAGTTTATCTAGTGCAACCAAGAGGTTCTTCTCTCATCTACATTTAGGGATAGATGACTGTGGTTTTAATGAAACAGAATATTCCAAATACTAATGGATGTTAAATTGCTTATTCTTACCAAGAGGTACTCCAAATAGCACATTTGCCTCAAGTATGTGATATAAAGTGATGAGTTAATTCATGTACTTGTGTCAATTGCTTCAAGAAACTGAGAATTAGCTGCATTAGTGATTTTTTTTTTTTTTTTTTTTTGCTTTACATATGAACAGGAAAGTGCATAGGAATGGAGATTGATTTAAGCTCTACTGCACAAGGAGGGGAGAAATCTGGTGGATGGTCCCACAAATGTCATTGACAAGGTTAGTAAGTTCTTTCTCCTTGCATTTTCTTGCTATTCCTTGTACTTAGGCTTTAGGTTCTTAAGATTTCTGGAGCAGTCTGTGGCAGAGAAATTTCTGATTGCAGTGAATTAACCAAGAAGAGTTTGTCTTCAGGACAGCCACATCGGCTGGAGCTTGAAAATTCCTCCTAGTGACCTGCATCAAAGTAGTGCTCAAGTTGCTCCAAGGACCTCTTCTCCATCTGGACTCCTAAATCCATCTGCATCATGTCCTGCAAAAGCCAGGAAAAGCAAGAAAAATGTGGGGACAAATGCACATCCCTGATATATCAAACTTCCCTGGAGATCAAGGGCCAGAGCACAGTGTGATTCCCCAGCCTCAGGGTTCCTCTGAAGTAGAACAGAGCAACAGGTGGTGGCTGTTAATGTGCTGAATGTGGCTTCCCTCTGTGTCCGGCCATGGAAAACAAAGCAAGCGAGCGGATCCATGCCAAACACTTTGCAAGCATGGAGCTTACACAATTGGGCTCCACCCACATGCCTCACATGGGAATTTTCTCCCTCACCAGCTGGGTTAAGATCACAAGATGGGAAAAAGGAGAGGGGGTGAAAAAAAAAGAGAGCTGGAGTTGTTTTCTTTCCATT